>NC_088208.1:11138050-11289147 GCF_037126465.1 Ornithodoros turicata
GCTGTCGCATCGTTCAATGAGTATCTGTTTCTCTACGTGCAGCCATAGAAGCCATCTTAACTGTAAGTTTGAATTTCAAACACGTCTAGCATCATTTACCTATTTTTTAATGGCTTTTCCCCTCTCTTTATAATTCACTGGCTTGCACTGTGGCATTGACGAGTGCTCGGTCACCCTCCCAGGTGTATATCGCTCGCTGAGTGACCCCTGGTTTGCCAATCCCGAACGATGCGCAGCTACCCAGGGCCGACGAGCCGCAAACACGGCGAAACACGTGTCCTCTGGTGCTGTCGCATCGTTCAATGAGTATCTGTTTCTCTACGTGCAGCCATAGAAGCCATCTTAACTGTAAGTTTGAATTTCAAACACGTCTAGCATCATTTACCTATTTTTTTAATGGCTTTTCCCCTCTCTTTATAATTCACTGGCTTGCACTGTGGCATTGAGGAGTGCTCGGTCACCCTCCCAGGTGTATATCGCTCGCTGAGTGACCCCTGGTTTGCCAATCCCGAACGATGCGCAGCTACCCAGGGCCGACGAGCCGCAAACACGGCGAAACACGTGTCCTCTGGTGCTGTCGCATCGTTCAATGAGTATCTGTTTCTCTACGTGCAGCCATAGAAGCCATCTTAACTGTAAGTTTGAATTTCAAACACGTCTAGCATCATTTACCTATTTTTTTAATGGCTTTTCCCCTCTCTTTATAATTCACTGGCTTGCACTGTGGCATTCAGGAGTGCTCGGTCACCCTCCCAGGTGTATATCGCTCGCTGAGTGAACCCTGGTTTGCCAATCCCGAACGATGCGCAGCTACCCAGGGCCGACGAGCCGCAAACACGGCGAAACACGTGTCCTCTGGTGCTGTCGCATCGTTCAATGAGTATCTGTTTCTCTACGTGCAGCCATAGAAGCCATCTTAACTGTAAGTTTGAATTTCAAACACGTCTAGCATCATTTACTTATTTTTTTAATTGCTTTTCCCCCTTCTTTATAATTCACTGGCTTGCACTGTGGCATCGAGAAGTGCTCAGTCACCCTCCCAGGTGTATATCGCTCGCTGAGTGACCCCTGGTTTGCCAATTCCGAACGATGCGCAGCTACCCAGGGCCGACGAGCCGCAAACACGGCGAAACACGTGTCCTCTGGTGCTGTCGCATCGTTCAATGAGTATCTGTTTCTCTACGTGCAGCCATAGAAGCCATTTTAATCTGTAAGTTTGAATTTCAAACACGTCTAGCATCATTTACTTATTTTTTTAATGGCTTTTCCCCCTCTTTATAATTCACTGGCTTGCACTGCGGCATTGAGGAGTGCTCAGTCACCCTCCCAGGTGTATATCGCTCGCTGAGTGACCCCTGGTTTGCCAATTCCGAACGATGCGCAGCTACCCAGGGCCGACGAGCCGCAAACACGCGAAACACGTGTCCTCTGGTGCTGTCGCATCGTTCAATGAGTATCTGTTTCTGTACGTGCAGCCATAGAAGCCATTTTAATCTGTAAGTTTGAATTTCAAACACGTCTAGCATCATTTACTTATTTTTTTAATGGCTTTTCCCCCCTCTTTATAATTCACTGGCTTGCACTACGGCATTGAGGAGTGCTCAGTCACCCTCCCAGGTGTATATCGCTCGCTGAGTGACCCCTGGTTTGCCAATTCCGAACGATGCGCAGCTACCCAGGGCCGACGAGCCGCAAACACGGCGAAACACGTGTCCTCTGGTGCTGTCGCATCGTTCAATGAGTATCTGTTTCTCTACGTGCAGCCATAGAAGCCATTTTAATCTGTAAGTTTGAATTTCAAACACGTCTAGCATCATTTACTTATTTTTTTAATGGCTTTCCCCCCCTCTTTATAATTCACTGGCTTGCACTGCGGCATTGAGGAGTGCTCAGTCACCCTACCAGGTGTATATCGCTCGCTGAGTGACCCCTGGTTTGCCAATTCCGAACGATGCGCAGCTACCCAGGGCCGACGAGCCGCAAACACGGCGAAACACGTGTCCTCTGGTGCTGTCGCATCGTTCAATGAGTATCTGTTTCTCTACGTGCAGCCATAGAAGCCATTTTAATCTGTAAGTTTGAATTTCAAACACGTCTAGCATCATTTACTTATTTTTTTAATGGCTTTTCCCCCTTCTTTATAATTCACTGGCTTGCACTGTGGCATCGAGGAGTGCTCAGTCACCCTCCCAGGTATATATCGCTCGCTGAGTGACCCCTGGTTTGCCAATCTCGAACGATGCGCAGCTACCCAGGGCCGACGAGCCGCAAACACGGCGAAACACGTGTCCTCTGGTGCTGTCGCATCGTTCAATGAGTATCTGTTTCTCTACGTGCAGCCATAGAAGCCATTTTAATCTGTAAGTTTGAATTTCAAACACGTCTAGCATCATTTACTTATTTTTTTAATGGCTTTTCCCCCTTCTTTATAATTCACTGGCTTGCACTGTGGCATCGAGGAGTGCTCAGTCACCCTCCCAGGTGTATATCGCTCGCTGAGTGACCCCTGGTTTGCCAATCTCGAACGATGCGCAGCTACCCAGGGCCGACGAGCCGCAAACACGGCGAAACACGTGTCCTCTGGTGCTGTCGCATCGTTCAATGAGTATCTGTTTCTCTACGTGCAGCCATAGAAGCCAGTTTAATCTGTAAGTTTGAATTTCAAACACGTCTAGCATCATTTACTTATTTTTTAATGGCTTTTCCTCCTTCTTTATAATTCACTGGCTTGCACTGTGGCATCGAGGAGTGCTCAGTCACCCTCCCAGGTGTATATCGCTCGCTGAGTGACCCCTGGTTTGCCAATCCCGAACGATGCGCAGCTACCCAGGGCCGACGAGCCGCAAACACGGCGAAACACGTGTCCTCTGGTGCTGTCGCATCGTTCAATGAGTATCTGTTTCTCTACGTGCAGCCATAGAAGCCATTTTAATCTGTAAGTTTGAATTTCAAACACGTCTAGCATCATTTACTTATTTTTTTAATGGCTTTTCCCCCTTCTTTATAATTCACTGGCTTGCACTGTGGCATCGAGGAGTGCTCAGTCACCCTCCCAGGTGTATATCGCTCGCTGAGTGACCCCTGGTTTGCCAATCTCGAACGATGCGCAGCTACCCAGGGCCGACGAGCCGCAAACACGGCGAAACACGTGTCCTCTGGTGCTGTCGCATCGTTCAATGAGTATCTGTTTCTCTACGTGCAGCCATAGAAGCCATTTTAATCTGTAAGTTTGAATTTCAAACACGTCTAGCATCATTTACTTATTTTTTTAATGGCTTTTCCCCTCTCTTTATAATTCACTGGCTTGCACTGTGGCATTGACGAGTGCTCGGTCACCCTCCCAGGTGTATATCGCTCGCTGAGTGACCCCTGGTTTGCCAATCCCGAACGATGCGCAGCTACCCAGGGCCGACGAGCCGCAAACACGGCGAAACACGTGTCCTCTGGTGCTGTCGCATCGTTCAATGAGTATCTGTTTCTCTACGTGCAGCCATAGAAGCCATCTTAACTGTAAGTTTGAATTTCAAACACGTCTAGCATCATTTACCTATTTTTTTAATGGCTTTTCCCCTCTCTTTATAATTCACTGGCTTGCACTGTGGCATTGAGGAGTGCTCGGTCACCCTCCCAGGTGTATATCGCTCGCTGAGTGACCCCTGGTTTGCCAATCCCGAACGATGCGCAGCTACCCAGGGCCGACGAGCCGCAAACACGGCGAAACACGTGTCCTCTGGTGCTGTCGCATCGTTCAATGAGTATCTGTTTCTCTACGTGCAGCCATAGAAGCCATCTTAACTGTAAGTTTGAATTTCAAACACGTCTAGCATCATTTACCTATTTTTTTAATGGCTTTTCCCCTCTCTTTATAATTCACTGGCTTGCACTGTGGCATTCAGGAGTGCTCGGTCACCCTCCCAGGTGTATATCGCTCGCTGAGTGAACCCTGGTTTGCCAATCCCGAACGATGCGCAGCTACCCAGGGCCGACGAGCCGCAAACACGGCGAAACACGTGTCCTCTGGTGCTGTCGCATCGTTCAATGAGTATCTGTTTCTCTACGTGCAGCCATAGAAGCCATCTTAACTGTAAGTTTGAATTTCAAACACGTCTAGCATCATTTACTTATTTTTTTAATTGCTTTTCCCCCTTCTTTATAATTCACTGGCTTGCACTGTGGCATCGAGAAGTGCTCAGTCACCCTCCCAGGTGTATATCGCTCGCTGAGTGACCCCTGGTTTGCCAATTCCGAACGATGCGCAGCTACCCAGGGCCGACGAGCCGCAAACACGGCGAAACACGTGTCCTCTGGTGCTGTCGCATCGTTCAATGAGTATCTGTTTCTCTACGTGCAGCCATAGAAGCCATTTTAATCTGTAAGTTTGAATTTCAAACACGTCTAGCATCATTTACTTATTTTTTTAATGGCTTTTTCCCCCTCTTTATAATTCACTGGCTTGCACTGCGGCATTGAGGAGTGCTCAGTCACCCTCCCAGGTGTATATCGCTCGCTGAGTGACCCCTGGTTTGCCAATTCCGAACGATGCGCAGCTACCCAGGGCCTACGAGCCGCAAACACGCGAAACACGTGTCCTCTGGTGCTGTCGCATCGTTCAATGAGTATCTGTTTCTGTACGTGCAGCCATAGAAGCCATTTTAATCTGTAAGTTTGAATTTCAAACACGTCTAGCATCATTTACTTATTTTTTTAATGGCTTTTCCCCCCTCTTTATAATTCACTGGCTTGCACTACGGCATTGAGGAGTGCTCAGTCACCCTCCCAGGTGTATATAGCTCGCTGAGTGACCCCTGGTTTGCCAATTCCGAACGATGCGCAGCTACCCAGGGCCGACGAGCCGCAAACACGGCGAAACACGTGTCCTCTGGTGCTGTCGCATCGTTCAATGAGTATCTGTTTCTCTACGTGCAGCCATAGAAGCCATTTTAATCTGTAAGTTTGAATTTCAAACACGTCTAGCATCATTTACTTATTTTTTTAATGGCTTTCCCCCCCTCTTTATAATTCACTGGCTTGCACTGCGGCATTGAGGAGTGCTCAGTCACCCTACCAGGTGTATATCGCTCGCTGAGTGACCCCTGGTTTGCCAATTCCGAACGATGCGCAGCTACCCAGGGCCGACGAGCCGCAAACACGGCGAAACACGTGTCCTCTGGTGCTGTCGCATCGTTCAATGAGTATCTGTTTCTCTACGTGCAGCCATAGAAGCCATTTTAATCTGTAAGTTTGAATTTCAAACACGTCTAGCATCATTTACTTATTTTTTTAATGGCTTTTCCCCCTTCTTTATAATTCACTGGCTTGCACTGTGGCATCGAGGAGTGCTCAGTCACCCTCCCAGGTATATATCGCTCGCTGAGTGACCCCTGGTTTGCCAATCTCGAACGATGCGCAGCTACCCAGGGCCGACGAGCCGCAAACACGGCGAAACACGTGTCCTCTGGTGCTGTCGCATCGTTCAATGAGTATCTGTTTCTCTACGTGCAGCCATAGAAGCCATTTTAATCTGTAAGTTTGAATTTCAAACACGTCTAGCATCATTTACTTATTTTTTTAATGGCTTTTCCCCCTTCTTTATAATTCACTGGCTTGCACTGTGGCATCGAGGAGTGCTCAGTCACCCTCCCAGGTGTATATCGGTCGCTGAGTGACCCCTGGTTTGCCAATCTCGAACGATGCGCAGCTACCCAGGGCCGACGAGCCGCAAACACGGCGAAACACGTGTCCTCTGGTGCTGTCGCATCGTTCAATGAGTATCTGTTTCTCTACGTGCAGCCATAGAAGCCAGTTTAATCTGTAAGTTTGAATTTCAAACACGTCTAGCATCATTTACTTATTTTTTAATGGCTTTTCCTCCTTCTTTATAATTCACTGGCTTGCACTGTGGCATCGAGGAGTGCTCAGTCACCCTCCCAGGTGTATATCGCTCGCTGAGTGACCCCTGGTTTGCCAATCCCGAACGATGCGCAGCTACCCAGGGCCGACGAGCCGCAAACACGGCGAAACACGTGTCCTCTGGTGCTGTCGCATCGTTCAATGAGTATCTGTTTCTCTACGTGCAGCCATAGAAGCCATTTTAATCTGTAAGTTTGAATTTCAAACACGTCTAGCATCATTTACTTATTTTTTTAATGGCTTTTCCCCCTTCTTTATAATTCACTGGCTTGCACTGTGGCATCGAGGAGTGCTCAGTCACCCTCCCAGGTGTATATCGCTCGCTGAGTGACCCCTGGTTTGCCAATCTCGAACGATGCGCAGCTACCCAGGGCCGACGAGCCGCAAACACGGCGAAACACGTGTCCTCTGGTGCTGTCGCATCGTTCAATGAGTATCTGTTTCTCTACGTGCAGCCATAGAAGCCATTTTAATCTGTAAGTTTGAATTTCAAACACGTCTAGCATCATTTACTTATTTTTTTAATGGCTTTTCCCCCTTCTTTATAATTCACTGGCTTGCACTGTGGCATCGAGGAGTGCTCGGTCACCCTCCCAGGTGTATATCGCTCGCTGAGTGACCCCTGGTTTGCCAATCTCGAACGATGCGCAGCTACCCAGGGCCGACGAGCCGCAAACACGGCGAAACACGTGTCCTCTGGTGCTGTCTCATCGTTCAATGAGTATCTGTTTCTCTACGTGCAGCCATAGAAGCCATTTTAATCTGTAAGTTTGAATTTCAAACACGTCTAGCATCATTTACTTATTTTTTTAATTGCTTTTCCCCCTTCTTTATAATTCACTGGCTTGCACTGTGGCATCGAGGAGTGCTCAGTCACCCTCCCAGGTGTATATCGCTCGCTGAGTGACCCCTGGTTTGCCAATTCCGAACGATGCGCAGCTACCCAGGGCCGACGAGCCGCAAACACGGCGAAACACGTGTCCTCTGGTGCTGTCGCATCGTTCAATGAGTATCTGTTTCTCTACGTGCAGCCATAGAAGCCATTTTAATCTGTAAGTTTGAATTTCAAACACGTCTAGCATCATTTACTTATTTTTTAATGGCTTTTCCCCCTTCTTTATATATATATATATATATATAGACTACAAGTAATGAAGAGACTTGGGAGGCCGTATAAGGGTTAAAAACACTTGCTACTTTTATTACATTAATAATTAAGGGGGCGCTAGGAATAGATTTACAGTTAGGGGTCGACGTTTCGGCAGTCAGCGCTGCCTTCAACAGCGCCGACTGCCGAAACGTCGACCCCTAACTGTAAATCTATTCCTAGCGCCCCCTTAATTATTAATGTAATAAAAGTAGCAAGTGTTTTTAACCCTTATACGGCCTCCCAAGTCTCTTCATTACTTGTAGTCTATTTGTTTTCGCGTCCATCTGTACTCAGTTATACATTCATATATATATATATATATATATATATACATACATATACAGATTAGGCGAAACATAACATAACATATTCAGGAAGAGGAACGTAACAGGAAGATATTCACACTGATACATACAGTACAGACTTAGATATATGCAGTACATAGCACTAAAAAGGGGAAAAAACTGTACAACTTCACGTGTTACTGAGTGAACGCAAGGGGAGAGTTTTAAAAGCGTTTGAATGGGAGTTAAAGATATCAACAGAGGGGTGAATTGCGTTTGTCATTTGTTGAATACGTACGATCGGATTTGCAGACATATGGTGGGATAAGTACAATATATTCGTGTGTCGGTTTACATTGACAGGTACGGCGATATGAAGCTGATGTAATAAAGATGGTGTATCGAGAAAGCTGTGTAAGATCTTATAACAGAGCATAATATCATGCAAACGGCGTCGCGTTGAGAGTGGTTGGAGGTTAAGAAATGACATTATCTCTCTATAGACATACATTCTAAAGTGAGGGCTTTTTCTTAAGAATACGCTATGCACAATGTGCAGAAATTTCTTCTGGACAGATTCAATCCGTGTCATTCAGTCAGTGCACACTGGAGACGCGTATTCCAGTCGCGGTAAAATTAAGGAACGATACAGGAGAAGAAATACAGAGTGTGTGGAAAAGATATTGCATGTATATGTGAGCAAGCCAAGAATTTTGAGAGCTGAAGAGACATGATCATGAAAACGCAGCTGGGAGTCAAAAATGACCCCCAAATCCTTCAGTACATCGACACGCTTGATGGCATCGGAACACATGTATGTATTGCATATTATGTTAGTTTTTCTTGAGTAACTCACATGTTTCGTCTTCAATGGATTAATAGTCATCCCATTTTTAGAGCACCATTCAACCACAGAGGAAACGTCAGTTTGTAGCTTATGAACGTCATTTGGGTCGTGGATAACTTTAAATATATTCACGTCATCGGCGTACTGAAGAACATGAGAATGACGAATATGCCCAGCTAAGTCATTAATAAAGACATTGAAAAGGAGCGGCCCCAAAATTGGGCCTTGAGGAACACCTGAAGGGGGAAAGTAAGGAGAAGAAAAGGCACCGTGCACCTTTACGACACAGCATCTGTTACTCACAAACGAAAGGAAGAAAGCAATGAGGGCGCTTCCGAGACCAGTCATATGAAGTTTGTGAAGTAAAATGGTATGGTACATCATGTCAAATGCTTTTGAAATGTCGAAATAAATTGTATCTACTGGTCCTCGTTCTGAGACACAAGGAGCCACAACGGACATAAACGATACAAGATTGGTGACAGTGGAACTGCCTGGCACAAGAACCATGTTGTTGCTCACATATCTGCGACTTGAGAAAAGAAAACGTGCGATCATAGATTACCTGCTCAAACACCTTTGAAAACGCACACAGTAGACTGACAGGACGATAGTTTGACACATTTAAAGGATCGCCGTACTTGTGGACTGGTACGACAACCGAAGTTTCCCAACAGGTGGGGAACACAGAGTCACGTAGAGACAGGTTGAATACATGAAGGAGGACGGTTGCACGGAGGTCAGCGTAGGCTTTAACGAATACTGCAGGAATTTTGTTGACCCCTGGGGTCAAAGTAGGTTGTAGCTTCCGAATAGCTGCGATGACCTCCTCGTGGGACACTGCTCTACAAGGAAGGTGATAAGATGCGTTCGACACGGAGCTCGAATTCGCAATTGGCTGTGCGTTACCGCGTTTATATATTGAAGAAAAATGTGTAGCGAAGAGCTGAGACATCGAGGTTGGGTTAGAAGATACCCCACCGTTAGTGTTCAAAGCGCATAGACTGTTTTTGTTTTCAGAAAGACGAACGTGTTTCCAAAACTGTTTAGGATTACTCTTGAGATTCATTTCAATGGATTTGATGCGATTAGCATAGTCACGTGATTGTGCCTGCTGAAAGAGTGTCCGGTAGTGAGCAAATAGTATGTAGTGTGTTATGGAGTTATGCTTTTTGAATTGCCGGTGGTGGAATTTTTTCTTCTTTAAATAAGATCTGGTCTCCTTTGAGAACCAAGTAGGGTATCTATGAACATTATGTATGGTCCGAGTGGGGACAACGGAACTTATACCTGAATGAACAATATCTGTAAATACAACAGCAGCACTGTTCGCATCAATGGCATTGAATACGGGTTCAAAATTAGCAGCTGCGAGATGATGATATAGACCAACGTAATCACCTCGACGAAGATCGAAAGTATCGGATGCTACATGATGATTACGGAAAGAAGTAGGCATGGACTCTGCAAACGGGGGGGGGGGGGGGTGATATTTGTCTGGCGGAATCAGCGGGGAAGCAGGCCTAACAGACGTAAAGTTGGCCGAGCGGACGAAGCAAAGATCAAGGAATTGTCCCCTATGGTTGGGACAGTGTTAACTTGGGAGAGCGACAAGAAATCGGCAAAGTCCCGAAGACAGTTTACACCGTTTAAACCGTAAGACGGTTGAGGAACGGCAGGGGGGGGGGATATATTTATTGAATGGAAAGGTCTGCAGGCAGGGGAAAGTTGTTGAGCTTCGAAATGAGGTAGCTTGAAATCACCTAACATCAAGATGTCACAGTGTCTGTCAAGTAATGGCTCCAGGAACAGAAGGTACTGGGAGAGTTCTGACGGATTAAACAAAGGTGGGAAGTAGTGAACACCCACAAGTAAGTTGGGGTCATTGATGCGATGAATTTCTATCCATACCGACTCAGGGTATTGCTCCAAGTCGCGGCGACGTATAACTTTCAAGGCATTGGACACTGCAATTAGGCACAAACCGCCACGTGCAGTGGCTTTCCCAGGAACAACGCGATCTGAACTGAACACACTGTAGTAATCGGGAAAATAGGCGCTGTTCGGGATAGAGTCATTTAACCAGGTTTCAGAAAGACAAATGATGTCGTATTCGCGCTCACACACAGCAGAGAAAAAGCTCGAACTCTTCGTACGCAAACCACGCATGTTTTGGTAGTAGAGACTTGCCCACTCATTCTTGACTGCCATCCGTGGGAGCATGTTGGTCGGAACTGTAGGTCATGCTGCTGTGGAACCGACCCCTGAACTGCTTGACTAAGCAGCCAGAGGGCCACACCGCAGGATCGTGAAGGAGGTCAAAGGCAGCGTCGTCAGTTGAGATGTGGAACGAGGCGTAGGTTTCGAAACGTGATTTTAACTTTGTGCACTTGATAGACGAGGAGTCAGTTTTCTTTGCGACGAATGCAGTGATGTCGTCTACAGTTGTCGCAGGAAGGAGCTTGGTGACGAATAGTGCCTTGTTGGCGCGGCGCGGTTCCACGGCACGGAGGCCTTCGGAAATCGACGTGCCGAAGAAAGCTCTGGGCTGAGGTGTACGTACGTTGGGCATTTCAATCGACGACATCTCACCGTTAGAAAGACTTGGTGAAGATGTGTTGCCTACATGTAGTTTAGCGGCCTGTGCCGCGAACGTGACTCCCGGCATTCTAGTCAAATCCTTAGAAGGGGCCGAAGTAGGGAGGGAGGCCGGTTGCGACGACGCCACATTTGCACAAAAATTCGGAGTGACAGCTGCATCTTTACGAAGAGAAGCGTTACGCAGTACGCACCATAGCCGAAGAAGATTCGTGAAACTCCTTTTTGAGTTGGGCGTTCTCACGGTGGAGCGCGGCCACCTCGTCGGTCAGGAAGGAAATCCCCTGAAGGGCAGCTTGGAGTAGGGAAGCGAGGTCAAGGTCATCCGGTTGGGGCAGAGACAATCCCAGTGGGGAAGCCGGAGACGATGGCAGGTTGGGCTCGTTAGGCTTAGTATTCACCGAAGGCGATGGCACAGAGTCACAGAGCGGGCATAAAAAACGACTTACGACATCCGGAATTTTCGCATCCTCGGAGGTGAGATGCTTGCATTTAGCATGCACCCGTTTGTCGCACTTTGTGCCGTTCAGAATAGACTGTTTACCGTAAAACGGCAGCGCGCAGATGACACATGTGTCGGCACTGGGCGCCATCTTGAATCATAATATGTCATATAATAATCATAATAATAATAATAACCTGTATTTACCACTCTCGTGGATGGGAGGTGGGACAAAAAGTCCAAAGGACTTGGCAAATTTCTTAGACCGGGGCCGTGTTAGCGAGGAGGCTGAGGACGACTAAAGGTACGGGCTGCGGTGCACAGATCGATTCGCTCGCTGGTCTTCAGACTGTACGGACGTATTTTCTTCTTTCATTAAAGTTTACTTTTTTTATTTAATGTGAGCCCGACTCCGATTCTTCTGACAGTCCTCTTCTTTTCGAGCAGATACTGCTCACCAGCGTGTTAGGGCTCGCCCCTGTATCGCCAACATCGTCGTCTTCAACGCTGTAACACTGGGAAGAGAGCTTATTTTTATTGGAGCGCCCACGCCAGTGTCGACAAGACACGAAGTTCTTTCACATATACATAAGCTCACCGAAATTTGGTCCACCAATCGCAGGTTCTTCTTCTCTCCAGTATGCAACGAGGACACGGCAGCGCTGGCTGTCCATGCAATCTTGACAGTCTCGATTCTGTGAGAAGACTGGTTCCTACTCTGGGATCCACTATAGCCCTTACATTGAAATATCTTACTGCTGCTTTGCAATCCATCTACTACAACACATACTGAGAAGCGGGACGCGTGCGACGAAGACAGTTTTTTTTCACGTGCTAACTGCGTGCCCAGAGTGCTCACCAAACCAAAGATGGCGCCTGATTGGAGTGGGTTCAGACATGCATATGCAGCCGTCCGATTGGGAGGGGTTTCGCATCTCTTCAAAATAATTGTTAAAAATATTTATATTTTCAGTTCTCATAAAGTTACTTGATGTAATTTTTAGATTATGATTAACTGTTTCAAAACTATTTTTGATTTCATGATGGCTGTCCATTGCAGTTCATTGTCATGCACAACAAGAAGAACGTTCCTTTTCCCCTTTCCCTTCCGCAAGTAGTGCACATTGACATTGTCTTTCAATGAAAGTTGAAAGTCACTGAAAAGGTTAGCCAGCTGTAGGACTCGAACCCACATCTTCTGGATTGCCGGTCCAGGGCTCTCCGGCCGTATTATCTCTCTGTGATTGTGTCGTATTGTGTGTGGTATTGTGAGTTATTGAGTCGTACGTGACTCAGAGTAGTAAGCTCTGAAAAATAAAGGTGAAAAAAAAAAAGGCTCTACCAATTGAGCAAAGCTAACACGCATTCTCAGTGACTTCCAGGGTGCGTCATCTGAAGGGACAAACCAGTCACTCTCTCTCACTCATCCTCCTTTCACTCTTACATTTTTGCTCACTCATACACATATTCATACGACAGGACTCGCAACCACATCTTCTGGATTGCCGGTCCAGGGCTCTACCAATTGAGCTAAGCTAACACGCCTTCTCAGTGACTTCCAGGGTGCGTCATCTGAAGGGACAAACTAGTCAGGGGCAATCCAGAAGATGTGGGTTCGAGTCCTACAGCTGGCTAACCTCTTCAGTGTCTTTCATCGTTAATTTCTTAGGCAATTTGAGACTTTGTGTGTATTTGTCCCTTCTATGTTGTTCCAACTTCAGAACATCAGTTCTCTCATGTTCAACAGTTGCCGCCTGCGTCGATCCCTGTCGTATGAATGTGTGCATGAGTGAGCAAAAATGTAAGAGTGAAAGGAGAATGAGTGAGAGAGAGTGACTGGTTTGTCCCTTCAGATGGCGCACCCTGGAAGTCACTGCGAAGGCGTGTTAGCTTAGCTCAATTGGTAGAGCCCTGGACCGGCAATCCAGAAGATGTGGGTTCGAGTCCTACCGCTGGCTAACCTTTTCAGTGACTTTCATCTTTCATCGTTAATTTCTTATGCAATTTGAGGCTTTGTGTGTATTTGTCCCTTCTATGTTGTTCCAACCTCAGAACATCAGTTCTCTCATTGTCTTTCAAGTTTTGACTGCGTCATTGATGCTTGTTATTCGCATGCATGATATAAACAAATGCCCAGAAACTTTGTCGACGGCGCATTTGGCTATACGAATCCTATTGTTTATTGCTGAAAATTAAATTATGACGACAAAGAAACAAGCAAAAAACAGACGCTCGCAAAAAACCTAGGCTAAGTCTCTAAGTGTTTATGGAAACTTTGCTGGGTAGGAAAGTTATAGTTTTGATATGCATAATGTTTGTTCATGAGATCGCAAACGAATAGCGTAATCGACACATATGGAGTGTCAGACTATGTAAAGGTGACGGAACGCATGACCAAACACTTATGCATTTCAATTGAATGCCAATAAGAATATTTTTTGATATTCCTCATTAGAAATATAATAAGGGCAGTCGTAAGAAATTCTTTTGAATTTCTGTGGAATAAACTCATTGGGCGCTGATTTCCTATTGAGTTTCTATAGACTCAATAAAAATACATTTGGCTCTCTATAGGTAATTATATACACTATACACTGTCTGTGTATGGTCTCGTTTGACTGCCCAGAGCTTTGAGCTAAGCTAACACGGGATCCAAAAGATGTGGGTTCGAGTCCTACAGCAGGCTAACCTTTTCAGTGACTTTCATCTTTCATCGTTAATCTCTTAGGCAATTTTAGGCTTTGTGTGTATTTGTCCCTTCTATGTTGTTCCAGCCTCAGAACATCAGTGCTCTCATGTTAAGCGATTACATATTATGAGGTAAACGAGGAGATGTTCTTCAGTTTGTAAAATTTGATGTCATGAATTGACTTGGGTATCTGATTCACTTTCCAAATACTCTGCATGTATTAGTACATGTCGCCGTTTACGGAAGTGATGGCTAAAACAAAATTTCAGCATGAATATGGCAAGGTTTTGTGTGACTTCCTGAGCGTGTATCACGATGGTCAATCTTTCGGGTCTAAAACTCTTTACATAGTGTACGAGTGTATCCGTGTGCCATGCGTCAAGTGCAATTATGTTGAGCTGTACCATAATGGGATGTAAAAAAATCCTGCCAAAATTTTAGCAACCTTGTCACAAAACTGAAGATAAGACGAGTGACCTTTCGTTGTAATACATTGAGAACTTTGAAGCCTTTACCACAACATTCCAAAACGCAAAACTCGTCTGTCCGTCGTAATCATATCTGCCAAGAATGACGCCATCAGCACGCCCACATTTTTTTTTTCTTTCCGAACTGTATCTGCCGTGAATTGCCTCAACTGCGCACATCGCGTGAACTCCCAGGCACTCCCGGGTCACGTGTGGTCACGTGGGCCTGAGGGCGCGAGAAGCGGCAGCGAGCCGAGCTCTTGGTAGCCACCACGGAGGAGAAGTAAGGAGACCGAACTCCGCTGAAAAACGACGTCCCAATTTATCGAGTCAATTGTTGGCCGCGGCGCGGCGCTCGCGTTCCTTCCGGTACTAGCTCCGCGAAATCGCCTGCACGGCAATGCGCCGTTTGTGCTCGAATACTCTGCTAAAAAGCGTTCAAAACGAATGTTTCTTTGATAAGCAAGAACAACGGTGTCTCCAGTAACGAGTTAATATTTTCTGTTCAGCTACAATTATTTTTTCTTTTCTTTTTTTCGGTTTCTGCTACCTCGTTTTTGTCTCATAGATGGAAGCTACCTGTCCGATAAAAATGGAATCAGAAATAAGAAGAAAAAAAAAACACGAAACTTTAATACGTAAGACAGACGTCTTACGTTGCCAAAGGTGTAGTGTCGAATGCCTCCGACAGAATCCTCTGTCGCTTCTCCACGGTCGTCTCGTGTATCGCGCCCTTCTCTCTGTGGTGCGCGCGTACTTTGACCGCTGCGCACGCTAACATACCCCGAAGGAAGCAAACGTTGTTCCAAAAAGCCACATTTGAGTGGTATGGAGGAAAGAAAGTCAGGAGGGAAGAAAGAAAGTTAGAAGCTGTGTAATCGAAAGTCGCCGAATGCGATCTTTCCGGAATCGCCCGTTATGTGGGTCGATGCATAAGCTGGGACTGAGAAAGTTTTATCTCCGTACGTGTCAAGCAGTTAAGAGACCTTTGTGTGTGTGAGTGCAAGGAGGGGCGGGACGCTCTGATGATGGGATACGGTGCGGTTCCGAAGGTTCTGGCACTTAGTTTCTTATATGTTGTCATGCATGCCAATCGCTAGCTTTTGGGAACTGCAAAATAAAGTCGGGATCTAGTCTCTAATTTATGTTGACGAACACTGAAATCTTGAACAACACATTACTTCTGCATTATACACTATCGCTTTGGTGTTCAGTTTCAAGTTACTTATGTACAAGCATGCTGCTCAAAGTGTTGCACCGGATATTTTACCACCACCACACACAAAAAAAGGAACAATAATGCAAAACCACCAATATATATCTGCAAGAAAAGCTAAACAGCCCTAATTCCAGTAGATATAGGATTTACCCCCCCCCCCCCGGGTACACCAAGATGAAAATCGTCTTCGAGAAACAGGAAGTGCATGCACTGAATCCTGTACCGCGCGTGTGCAAAACCTGCGACAGAAGTGCGTTCTGGTACCTTGGTATTAAATTCGTGTATGGTGGCATGCGAAATACGTAACTCTCTATCCCAACGGATGCATCCCAATTACGACAAAAGGCTCCTGTTTCCCAAAGCGTTGTGCATACGCGACAAAGCTCTCGTGCAACAGCTAGAATGCAAATGCGGATTAACCAGCCCAATGACATCATTACCATACACTGCGAGGTGTTCCCGGGAACTAATACTGATCAATACAAACCATTATCAATGGTGGTCCTGCGTTGGCGGTGATGTAAATACGCGTACCATCCTGTACGATGTCGGATATCAACCTTTGTGCTTCTCCGGGTGTCGTGTTTTATCGCAAATAAAAAAAGAAAAAAAAGAATAGCTTCTTGACTGCGAGAGCGCCACGCTTACGGAGACATTCAAACCGTCCAGCCAACGCGGAGCACCCCCCCCCCCGGCGGCTTCCCCGCATTCTAACATAAAAGCTAATCGCTTTGCACTAACAAAAACTGCAGGCGAAAAATTCACGGAGAGGTCGTTCCTTGATACACGATAAGCGTGCTTACGTATCAAAATATTTTTTTCTGCTTCCACTGGACACACAAGTACATCTGAAAGAGTGCATTGCAACAACCTTATTTCAGAGGAGCAAGTACCTGACGGAGCGCGAGCGCCGCGCCGCGGCCACAATTAGACTCGAGGAATCGAGACCACGCTTTCTCAACGGCGGCTCGGCAGAGTTCGTTCTTCTTACTTCTCCTCCGTGGTAGCCACCTATCAGCAGGCCCGTCGTCACAACCCGGTTTCAGTCGCAATTCAGCATACAATTCCATCTAGCTCAGCATGGATACTGGTTGTGGAATTCTAAGTATATTGCCTTTTCATAAGCAAAGGTGCACAAATATTTTCTTTCGTTCTCTTATGTGTTACATATAGTGACTTCTGCTATGGGCAAAAAATGTGAAGTAAATAGTACATGAGCAGGACAGATGGTAATATACTTTTTACGTAACACACATATTTTCGTTCTTGGTAACGTGATGCCATAACCCAAGCAGCCATCCGTCTGGCTGACATTTCCTTTCTTTTTTCTTAATAAACATACCCCCCACCCTGCAAGCAGCACAGCGCGTTGGGAGCCGCACCTACCGGCGACGACCCTGACAAATCTGGGATACGTTCCCTTCCAGCAACGTACTTTTTGCAACACCTGGACGACAAAGGCCTGAAGAAAGCGCTGCCTTCAAATGGACTGTTGAAGGTAGTTACGTGTTCAAAGTTGAAGCTTTTGAAGGGAAAAACCCGTCATAAAACGCGAATGCAGTAGTGTTGAACGTGATACGCAACTGCACAATCCAATGAACAGCGAACTCAAACCAGAGGTGAACTCACCGAGTGAAGTCGCCCGCAGTGTCCAAAGCAGAGGCAGCTCTCACACTTCGCATAGAACTGGGATCATCTATGCACCTGGCAACAGATAAGCACTCCTTTCTACATAGTGCACGATAAGTGTTTGTCCAATGACCGTTGTGTATTCCTTACCGGGAGTTTGGCCTACGGCCAAACGTTGCTCCTCGCCAGACTAAGGATGTGCAGTGTTTCAAAGAACATGACACGTATGTTCGATTATGCATGCGCAAATGTAAATGAGCGGTTGTTCTAAAATGCACGACGTATACATGTACAGAACCAGTTCAAATGGTTTTGTATCTAGTGGGTACGATGAAAAGTAACCACAGTAAGACAAATGTCACGGAACACCCATTTTACGCTGTCTATTAATGAAATTCAAATAGGGGCACATTTGGGCATGGTACTGAAAATACTGATAAAATAGCACAGATGCAGGTGAGTGGTGGATGCCGTCCATTCTTCTTGCCCAAATGCATAAGGTACATTGTAAGGTATTATTATTACTTTATTATTATTACTTTCTTAAAGGGTATTCGTATTCTATTTTAAAATAAATTTTTGGTACATTTGGTAAAGTACATTTTTGGAAACATTTTTGGTATTTTCTGCTCAGTATTGTAATTAATTTCCCTGTGTCCGCCTTCACATTGTCTCCGGATTCACGACCATGTACCCCTGCGTCCCCCCCCCCCCAGTCAACACCGACTGTTGGTGGAACGTAGGATCTACGTTGTATAAAGTTGACTAATGTTGAACAATGTTGAATATAGAATCAGAACGCTGACCCAACGCTGTTTCAACTGTACCTGGTCAATGGTGGATTGTGAGCGTAAAGAAAAACGTTGATTTTTCATGAAAGAATCAACTGTAGTTATACGCAGCAAATAGTTGCGTTGGTTCGACATTGTACCTTCAACATATTGTCAACCTTTGACCTGTCAATGGAAACCCGTTGCTTCTTCAGTGCGCACCCAATTGTTTCGCACTGTATTTTATTTTTACGTTCCATTGTGCCGTTCGCGTGTGGAGTAAGGTCTGTATGGCGTGGTATTTATATCAGTCATGCTGCTATTACTAATAATATTTATTTATTTTATACCTTCATAGCATTACACTTTTTTACCCATATTTGTAAACGACTCATCACGAATCGCACGTATTCAGTAAACAAAGACAAAAAAAACATATCTACCTTTTCCACGCCATTATAATGATCGGTCACGGAGGTTGAGGGATATAACAAGAAATCAATTTCCCAACAAGCGCGAGCCGAGCGCAACTACGTCTGCCTCATCGCCATCGACATTCTCCAACCGCCGTTTCAAAGAGTCGAGGTCGAGGCTGGCGAGGCGCGTCGTCGTGGCAGTTCGGTAGGATGGACAGTCATTTTGTCACAGGGAAAGGTCTTGGGAACGTCAGCATCATGTGTATTTTGTACTGCAATCTCTGGAGCATCGAGGCAGTACTGGCCAATGCGGTGAACAACTATGTTGAGCGTAGCAGCGAATGCCGTAGTGTGCGACAGGCAGCATTTCTTTGTTCTCAGCCCTTCAAGTTTCACAGGTGAGTTTTCTTTCTTCATTTTGCCTCACTTAAGATATGTGCGTTCTTGTTTTCACAACGATCACAGGTGGTTGAAGTGTGGTGCATAACAGTTTAGTATCCGAAGTACACAGCTTTGTCGTTTTCTGTACCTGCAGAATCTGGTTGCGTATCACTGACAAATTTATGCGAACTGTGGGACTGTGTGTGGTGTGCGTGTGTGACTCGTATGTAGTTTGGTGTATCCGAATATTTATTAAATATGCTCTGATGATATCCTACTGGTGTCAGGTTTAATGCTGTCTGGTTTCTGGCTGCTGTAAATGCCTTCCCAGTGTCGACATCAGTTTACAACGGAGCTTTACTCCATTGTTGAAGTCGCACGTTCAAACAGTACGTAGCGCAGGTATTTCAGATGTTACAAGTTGCAAAAAGCAGATATCATTGTTCACATCTCTTCGATTCATGCGCTATTTTATAGGTGCTCGTGATATCTTGAACTTGGAGCGGTGAAAGCAGCGGTTGCCTATTCTATGAGCAGTCTGATAGTACAGATAAGCTTGGCTGCAAAGGAAATGAGTTACCTTTCCACATCTGACTGCGCTGTTTTCCAAGGTTCCTTGTTTTTTGTATAACCGCTAATCTGGTTGTTGAGTGAGCTAGTGTCGCTGTTTGTAGTTTTGTATGAACTAATAGCTTCTGTTACAGTTGTCAAAGAGCTTAAACTGCATGTGATTTCGTCACATCGATAGACAGTGTCAAGCATGTGTAAAAGACATGGTATCTCTCTACAACAATGAAGAGCAGGGCATAAACCAGAAGACGAAGACACCGCTTGGCTGCTTCCGCGTCACACCATCTCTACTCCGAAAGATGCTGCGGTAGGTGTTATGCACGTGTTCCCAGTGGTTGTAGAGTGTCTGTTTGTGACGTCTATTTATGGCAGTGTTTGAGCTGCTATCCCACTAGATGGAATGACCTATGTTATTGGTTATCTTTCAGAAATGACCGTTGCGATGAGGCGTAGCGAGCATCCATGTGATTATTATTATTATTATGACCATTATCTCTGATTATCTTTTTTGTACATGTTTCATTACTTGATTTAAGATTTTAATAAACACGCACATAAACGCTCATGCCCCTAATTATCTTATTGAATATTCATTATTATACATTTGTACTATTGTTTTTGGACACAGTTAGGTTTGGGGATACCTGCGCTTTTGCCCCGGCAGAAGGGGAATAGCATAGTAGGAATAGGTAGCAATAGACAACGTAGAATAAACAGTAATTCACAACATTTGGTGAACGTTCTATCAACGTAGCAAAAACAACAGTCAACGTGGAAATAGCGTTATAAAATTATAGTAGATTCTACGTGTTTTTGACCGGACATTTTCTACGTAGAAGCTACGCTACACGCTATCGCAGATTCTACGATGGTGTTGTAGATTTGCAATGTTATTTCAACGTTTATTCTACATTTCGTGGTTGACTGGGCCATTGCCGTTGTCTTCTACTTCTCGAGACAATGCGGTGGTGGTGGTGCTTGTGAGAGAGCTCACCTTTTCAGTGCAGTGGCGGTGCTGGTAATGGTAACAGGGCTCGCCGCGGTCGGCCTCAGAGGGGTGGGCAACGTCACGGCTGATCCTACTGGCCCGAATTCTAAGGGAACTGTGCCGACATCTGTCGCAGAGCCTCCGAGGATTCCTTTTCACATGCGTTACTGAGGAGGGCAACGCATTGACCAATCAGATTATTCTTCAAGGAAATAGAGGAAACCGTACTCACGAACACTATGACATGCATATCTTACAACTAGCAACTAATGTGTATGCTTGATGAAGAAAGCAGTAACCACTTTCCTTTCCTTTCCTTTCATACTTCGTCTCAACATGTCACTGCTCTATTCAAATTATTTTCTTGTTTACGAACTTGTGTTGAATCGTAAGTACGCTCTTGCTACCTACGACCGTATTTTCACTGCATTCTCATATTACAACGAGAGTAAAGTATTAAGAAGTCGTAGTACAGGAGCGCAAAAAAAGGATTGTGTTCGCGTCTTTCTTAGACATTAGAGGTCAGGAGCGTGACATCGCACGTGACAGGCGCGACGTAGTGACTTCATCACCGCAGGACGTCCACATCAGGTGTAGGAGGAAAACCCAGCTCAAATCATTCACGATCGTACGTAACGTACTGAAAGTCGGGTGCAGTAGGGGTGGACGGGTAGGTGGTAACAGACTCGTGAAACTAGACAACACTGATGAGGCACATATCGTCCACACATATTGCACTCGACTTTCAGTGCATCGTTGCCCTCCTTGGGATACTAAAGCCAAAGGTTATATCGGTCCAATTCCGGGAGATGCGATATGACATACCGGGAAACTGGCCACTGCGTGTCGAGAGATCGCACGACATCAAGATGAGATGGAACCCTGCAACTCTAAAGTGCCGTTCCAACAAACCAGGAACTTTTTTGTCCGTCCGCTCTTGAGGTCTGCCAGTTGCTTTTATCATGCAATGTGGTAGATGCCCTTTTCTGTAGAAGGAGAGCCATTATGGTAAAATCGGCCTACTTCGATCAAGTGTTTCTATGTTGCTTATATGTTCAAATGCTGAGTATCGCCTGTGGCTATGAAACTCCCCATTCGTCATCTTCAAATAAAGCCCTTTTTGTCCTACGACTGTTACGCGTAACCAAAAACATACTGTTATGATATATTTGGTTCATAATGAATTGGTTCATAAAGTAAATTAACACAAATACATGGGTGTGATCGTCACAGCGGACTTGAAACACAGCGGAAGATGAAACGTGCATATTGGAGATGTGACTCAGACTTGTACCTCAAGGTTTACAAGCAACTTCTTCTACTAACCAATTCTTTACTTCTAATCAATTACTTCTTCTAATCAATTACTTCTTCTAATCAACTACTAATCAATTACTTTTCTGAGTATTTTTTTCCAGTAATCAACAATAACACAACATTTTTTAAGAAGTAATTTTTCGAGTAATCCGATTACACTCTTGTGTAATCAGCCGCCGATATTTCGAACAGAGACTGTTCTTCTTCTGGGCCCAGAAGAAGAACAGTCTCTGTTCGAAATATCGGCGGCTTCTATCCTGAGGCAGCTCCCTTCCTACATCTCTACAGGTTTGCTGGATTTCTACCCATCTAATTGTAATATAGCTTTTTTTGCGCGACGTAACTTCGAGTTTACATTGTTTCAGTATTTTTTAAAAATAATTAGATCTTCGGGTGACCTATTTTTTATGAACTTCTATAAAGCTTATTTCTAATATTTAACATTTGTCTCTGTCCTGAGGCAACTCCCTTTCTATATTACAATTAAGTTTTCGAGAATGTTTCTGCGAAGCAAATATTGCATAGAAGCGTCTTAAATCAATTTACAGTCGGGAAAACACCCCTGTAGAGGAGTTGGCCGTAGGTGGAACGGTTCTAACTGGTGCAGGGCTAGCTGGAGAGTTTAACACTTTTTTGCATCCCTGTCAAACTTACACAATTCCACAGGTACAAGTTTGCCTTATCCTGGCATACACTCCGTTCCACGCCAAGACCACGGTTTCTTTCTGTTTCCAACAGATTCACAGGAGGTCATTTCAATTTTTAAAAACGTCAAGAATAGTAGTAGTTGTGATAAAGACGGGTTTCAGATCCGCCCAATTAAATTCGTTCTCGATATAATTGCTCCTGTATTAGCTTTTATCTTTAACGAAATAATTTATTCCGGTGTGTTTCCGAAGCACACGCAAATTGCAAAAGTGGTCGTTTTACATAAAGGTGGGGACCCTAATGTTCTCAGTAACTATAGGCCCATATCAATCCTACCAGTATTTTCAAAGGGTTTAGAGAAATTAATCCATAGCCGTCTTTTATCATTTTTAACAAAGAATCCCATGCTTTCCCATTCTCAGTTTGGATTTAGAAAGCAACGCTCGGCAGAACTAGCTCTTCTGTCCCAGAAAGAATATATCCTTTCCGGGTTCGAAGAAAACCTCTTTACTTTCGGTCTGTTCATCGATTTCACCAAGGCTTTCGATTTACTGAATCACGGTGTTCTCTTCTTAAAGCTTGAGCACTACGGTATCCGCGGTGTTCCATTAAATTTAATACGTACTTGTCTTCAGCATCGCAAACAGTTTGTTGATATTCAGGGGCAGTGTTCGGGAATACACCACATCACAACCGGTGTACCACAAGGGAGCATTCTTGGGCCACTGCTTTTCATTGTCTATGTGAATGACATGTTTGCCTTATCGAACGACATTAAGATAGTAGCCTAAGCTGATGACACCGCCCTATTCCTGCAAGGAAAGTGTCTCTCAGATTTAACAACAAAGATGAACAACTTCTTATCAACCTTCTACACGTGGTCTACCAAAAATTATTTGATAATTAACCCCCTTAAAACCAAGGCTGTTGTTTTCCACCCACTGCATAAGGCTATTTTCTGCTCCGAATCTATTGTTATCGGTACAAGCACGATATCTTTTGTCAAGGAGGTGAAGTCGCTGGGCGTCTGGTTCACTGATACGATGTCGTGGGATAAACACGTCGGCTACATCACTAACAAAATATCGCGCGTGATCGGCATTTTAGGTCGACACAAAAACATCCTTCCAACTAAGGCAAAAGTTATGACTTAAAACGCACTGGTTTACCCTCACCTCACATGCTGTCACCTATAGTTTGAGAACCACAACGGAAACAAATCTTGAAAGGTTACTTTTGTGTCAGGAGAGCATCCAACAGGATCCCTCTTCGCGAAATTTAGCATAATCAGAATTATGGATCTCTATAAGTACCGTATGTCCATTACATATGTAACTTCAGTAAAGCAAAATAATCACATCTTTCTAGCCCTAGCCAATTTAACCATGACATTAACCTCTTACTCACTACGCTACAATGGGACCTACTTCACAGCGTGTGCACGAACTAACTATGGCTCACAGTTGGTTTCATATAATCTTCCACGACATATTAATTCCCATATCCAAAACAACATTAACATCAGCTGTCTTTCAATTCGCTCTATAAAGGCCATGTATGTTCACTAGGATAATCATATTATTTCGTGTGTTCTCATAGCTTTTTTGTTTTATGCGTCTTAATGCATTGTGTCCATTACCATTGTCTAACTCCGTAATTCATCTGGTTTGCTATTTGTCATTGCTGTTCGCTTTGCATTGTCTGGTTTGCTATTTGTCATTGCTTTGTTGTATCTGTCGAGTGTACAAAGGGGTGTCAGACCTTAATTAAACAAGCAATAGTCAACACTGTCAGAGGGATATGATTAATGCAAATTTTAATTAAATATTCTTTCACTTCTAAGCTTGGCGATTCAAAACTTGGTACTAAGCGCGCGAAGTCCTTTTAATTGTTTCTTCAGTTTTTTCGCTCACTCTTCTCACTGTTGACATGAACTAGCAAACCCTACTTTTGATATAGCTGAGAGAAAGACACGCCCGGAGCAGCTGTGTGTGGACAAGTTGAAGACAGGGAGTCATGTTTCTGTTATACCCAGGCTGTCATACGTTTAGCGTTCAAAGATGATTCAAACCAGTAGCCATTGAATATGTCCCTAGAGCAGCCAAGCGTTTAACCTAGCAACGTCTGCAAGGGCATCCTGACAGGACGACGCGTTAGCACGCTTAGTAGCGCTACACACATGTTCAACGGCCATTGCTCTGAATCATCAATAAAGGCTGCACGCGTGACAGCTTTGATCCCGTGACAGCCATTAGACGGAGCAAAGCCTTGTCGCAGGCAGGACAAAGAGGGAACACAGGGCAGAAAATCCACGTACGGTTTACAGGGTGTCCCACGAAACGTGTCATATTGAATTACCATAAGGAAAAAATCTACACCACCTAGAATCATGGGGTCAACGGCATTTGTTCTTACTTTGATTTTGCCACCTGCTGATGTGAATGTCATGTAACGCAAGTTTAATGCTGTGCATTTTTGCGCACTGAAGTCGTAAATACAATTTGCCAAGTAAAAGCCACTTTCTACCTCACCAGTGTGAAGAGCATGCGAATTTCCACCAATGAAACGTGTTAACCATATTGAGCCAATTTAAACATTTAATTTTTGTGGCCGTTGCATACTTTACACAGTGAGAACGCAAGTTATATATGTGTGCGTGTGTGTGTTTGTTCTTTCCGTCCCTGCCTCTTGTTTTTCCACCATGATGCCATAGTTCAGGATTGTTGATTAGTTGTTGTGTGTGTTGTGTGTTGTTGTTTTTAGAACCCACCGAGTGAGAGGTACCCTTCAGGGGGTCATCATGCTGGCACTTGTAACATCTGATTCAAATTATTTGGTGGGCGAGAATTTCAGAGCTACACACACAAAAAAAGAGAAAGAAAAAACTAACAGGTGTGGACACAGGTGTTTCAAATCCAGCTCTCTTGTGTTACCGGGATTACCACACTCAAAGGTATAGTATCTGCTATGGTCCTTTTATATGTGGGTGGTGTGTACAAAGCAATCCACTAATACTATTTACAAATCTGCGGAAATCAAAAAGTCTAAAGTTAAACAGGAAAAGAGTGAACTGGAAACCTGCTCAAGGGGTGACGCAGGGACAACTGATCGCGAAATGTATTCCATTCACGAACTGTGCATATCTGTTTTCACAACCAATTATTCAATTTTTTTCTACTTAATTTGTGAGTCTTTCTTTTTGTATACGTAGGGGTACATGCGGTAAAACCGCATGCAATGAAATCACAACAGAAGAAAGACGGTTCAACGGTTCACAGGACGGTTGTTCATTGGTCTATTTTCCCTGGCCATGCGGTTTAGGCTGGGAAACATTTGTTTACTTATACCGGACCTCACTCCAAGGAACCATTTATTTGCTTTTTCAGTGCAGGCTCCTTAGGAGATCGTCCAGCGGGTATCCTTTTTGAAGGCTTTTTGCCTCCTTCACATGTTCTTGTGTGCAGAAGTGCAGCACTTGAAGTGATAGTTGCTCCAATGACATCACATCCTGTCTCGATATGCCTCAAATGCGATGCAATCTTTTCAAGGCACTTTTCAAGATTGCTGCAGCTCATTTTGAACGGCCTGCAGGTTACTTTCAGTGCCCTGGTATAAACAAAGCGCAATAATTTGGTTATGACACGTCATAACAGTAGCTAAACCGGCAAGCTTCTCATAAGGCACTGTCAGACTTTTCAGTGAGAAAATCCGCTTGTTCATAGGTGTCGGAAGGTGGTGCAGATGGCCAGAATTGCTGAAGAATCAGAAGCAAATATTAAAAGAAGAAAAAAAGAAAGAGTTTGCGCCCCACTTTTGTAATGCTGTGCCCGTATTCCCGTTGGATTACTCTCAACTTGGGAAATGCTTGGTGGACATCCGCGCCGGACACTCAAAAACCTTATTATGTACCCCAATATCACTGGCAGGACAATTTGCTGTTAGCCATATTGCTGTACAAATTCAGCACGCTCCCTGATGGCCTCTTACCTCAAGTCAATACATGACTTCGCGCTATTTAAAGTGTTCTGCCAGTTCGCGTGTGCCCGCACAAGCCTGAATAATATAGCAGGAAGCAGTATAACAGAACTTCATCAAGGCCCTGTGCGTTAATGTGCTTAGAATCAGAATAATCTAGATTCTTTTGCAAAAATTTTGTTTACAAAAATTATTGGCAGGTGTTTTCAGACCTTATTGGACAAGGCCGATGTCAGTCAGGCGCCAGTCATGCAATACCACCATCACTAATATGCCGTGTTCTGTCCATCAGGCTAAAGTATAGTAATATGATCTAATAGTAAAATCATATACTGTAGTGACAAAAATAGTTCAAGTGCTGTTAAAGCATTGGAGGGTGTAGGCAATAAATGAAAAGGTTTCAGTACTACAACAGATGTCGTCCAGGCAAAATGATCTGCATGTGTAGGCCAAGCAAATAATTTACTCTGCAACAAATAGTTACCTTATGGGATGGACACAGCTGTGTAAAATTGCAGAATCGGTTCGTCAAGGCTTTTGATTCGGAGTACGGATGTCAGGGGGGAGCGGAGAGACACAAGATGCGTGAAGATAACACATAACGGCACATGACCTCTCCCTCCGGTGTTGACGTAGCTCATCGTACATCTCTGTCGCCGCTCCGCGTCTGAGGGGGGAGCACCTTAGCGTGCCGTGGACAACGACGAAGATGGCCACGCGCCCGGAGCACCGGCCTCAGTTCAACCGGCGCGGCCATGGAGATTGGCCACAGTCATCACCTCTCCGTGGCATACCATCACCGCCGGTCCGGACTCAGGTAGAGGAATACCACGTCATCTACACACCCTAAGGGCAGAGGTGGGCACCCTTATGAGGGCGTGCGAGGGTGAGTGTTTCCTCACCCTCACCTCACGATATTTGAGGTGAGGTGAGGTGAGGGCCAATTTTTCTGGTGATGTTTGAGGTAAAGTGAGGTGAGGGCCAATTTTTCTGGTGATGTTTGAGGTAAGGTGAGGTGAGGAAAATTTATGAACTCGAACTTTATGAAAACTTTTCCCGCGCGTACACGGGATATTTTTTCTTCTTTCCGCAGCTTCTGTCTCTCATCTGGGCGGGGACTGCCCTCCTCTATCGCCGCTGATCTGACGCCCGACTTTGCGCGTCATTCGCATACCGGCAAATGAACCTCAATTTCCGCGCAACTTTTAGCGGTATAACAATCGTCCCACGAAGCGTTTTCTGGGATCCTCGAGCAAGAAAAAAAAGAAGAACGTTACATTGACTAAGCAATTTCATGAGTTCAATTTCGAAAATGTATTTCAATGGCAAATTGATGAAACTATCTGTATTTGGTGACAAACTAAATGTCCAGAAGAAAGATGTTTACCACATATTTTTCCGTTAAGCCGTTTTCTTATAATGGTCAAATGACACGTTTCGTGCCGCACCCTGTATGCATTCACGTTTGAGGTATACGCATTTACATTGGCAGTCACTCAAAGCCAACGCGCATCGAATACACAATCTTCACATCGAATACACAAATAGCTTTAAAAAATTGAGGTGAGGTGATGTGAGGAAAATTTTGAAAACAATTTTGGGGAGAGGTGAGGAAAAGTCTCAAAAATTCCTTTGAGGTGAGGAATTTTTTTCAATAAAAAATTGAGGAGAGATGAGGTGAGGAAACATTTTTAAAAAAAATTGAGGTAAGGTGAGGTGAGGAAAATTTTGAAAAACATTTTTGAGGTGAGGTGAGGAAAATTTTTCTCACAGAAAACTGAGGTGAGGGCGAGGCTAGTGAGGACAAACGCCCACCTTTGCACACCCATGACTTATTCTCCTCTTGAGGGACGGACCTCGGACTCCGAACACCGGACATCCAGTGCCAGACGCATAGGCTGAAGTGAACACAAATTGTGCGGCGCCACTATTTTTCCAACGTTCACGACGGCCACAACCATTCCAATCTTCTAGCTTGAGGTCAAAAAGCCCTATCAATTGACGCATATAACCCATTATATGCCATACCGCTTGCAACGGGTGTCGGCATTCAAGGTGCCTTGTGTTTTCCAACTCCATCTGAGAAATGTGCTGCCTCTCCTGTATTTCAGTAGTGCACACATTCAAAGCTTCTTTCGGCCAACGATTCCAGTGTTGCAAGTTTAGGTAATGCATACTTTGCATTCCAGAGATCTGGACCATCGGATCCTCAACTCATAGGTTCCCTTCCTTTTTTTTTTTTTGGAAATTCCTACATGACTCGATATGGGATTACGGCACCAGATCCTACATGACATCGGATCCAACATAGAAATATGATCTTATTTGATTGTGTGACCTATACGAGCAAATGGGGTTCCACATCGAAATGGGACCCACGTGCAAAGAGGTTGCTACACGCTCACCAATATGGAAGGTTACAAGTTAGTGGAGTCTATATGCAAGAGACCTGATTTTTGCAACACTTTTTCGTGTTCATGCTCGTACGTTGATCGTGTGTAATTTTTGCACCCTGTTATTGTTCTGAGTATATTAGGAACAAATGCCCTTGCCTTAAGAAGTATCCTTTCCTGATATCCTTTACGAAGTATGCTTCCCTTTCAAAGCATCCGAATGCGTGACGGAAGTATCCCTTCCTTGCGCAAAAGAGGCAGTGACGTCGGAACTATTTTTCCACTGGGGGAGCTGAAAGAAAATGCTACCATCATCATCATCACCATTTATTTTCCTTCAGGGCTCATGCAGGCAATATAGGGGTGGTACACAAATTGGAAACGTGCTTCAGGCAAATTACGACACGTGCATACTGGTGCAGCACGTTTAAACTAGCATTGCAAAAGCAATGCGCATTAATATGTCAGTGAGATGATAATGTTAATATAATTACAAACATAATTTACATATCTTTTATGCAAACAAGGAAAGATAAACGAACGCTATTAGCTGCGAGAACGCGGGCTTTTTGTGCGGGCTTTTTCCAGTCAAGGATACTTTTGTCTGGTAAGCTTGTTGCCGATGCGGCAACCCCAACAATGGAGGATGCAAGAGAAGGAACAAGAAATGCATGTCTACGTGTGAGCCGCGGCACGGAACCAAGATTCCCTTACCAATAGTCTCACAGCGGGAGTGTAGAACGCCAACTCCAACGAAAATCTGAACTATATTATATTCTCCGAGGCTGAAAGCGAATATCGTCTGATCATCAATACTTTTGCGTTCTGCGATTAAACCAGGCTCTCCCTGCGCGGTCTGGGACTCAGCAAGAGTCTACGGCTGCCTGTCACGGGCTCGGTCGGGACGATACTAAGTATAGTGATGTGTCGTTCGCGAACGAACAGTTCGGAATGAACGAATCCCGGGCACAAACTCAATGAACTCATTCACTATCGTCGATCGTACTCGTTCACCAGTTCACTTATAGATGTCGCCGTTTTGTCAGGTTTCGCTGCGTTCGCCTTCACAGTTTCTAGTTTCTCCACTCTCCTCCAGTCGATGGTGCGCGTGTCGCCATATATGTTCGTTGCTGTAAAGCAGTGTTGAACGCATGCGCAGTAGTTAGCCAGGCGAAGCTCAGCGCGCGTGGCCCGAATATCTGATGTGTTCGTTCAAATCAGTGAACATTGGGGCTCGTTCGAAAGATTCGTTCGCGACTCATTGACGTCAGTGGGTCATGTGACCATGATCATTACTAGTTTTCTATGCGGAGCGTCTACCGTAGCCACTGAGGCGCCTAATTCGAAGTAGGCAGGCACCAGGGGACCGGTTTAAGATTTCTAAGTACTGATCATTACTAAATACGTACATGAAAAACATGTCCGCCATCTCACATACTAGCCAGAAAGGGTCTTTTCCGGTATACCTGACAAATAACTTGGAATTGTCGAGTGCAGTTCACCACCAGCGATACGTAGAGCGAGCCGATCATAAACAAAAAATCTTAAAATACATTTCTGATTCTGAATACTTCCACCCATACGACGTTCGCCATAAAGCTCGATATCGACGCGCCGTAGTGAACCAACGCTAAGATTCCAAAGGAGACCAGCAAGAAAAACGCAATTGTACGCAGCGAGTCACGGAGAACCGAAGAACCCATGAACCAGTGCGCCGTTTGAGAGCAAACGATTCCGTTGCTCTTCGATTCAGCTCGCGAGTGAACGGTTCTCCTCGTTCTCCTATTCCTTCGATTCAGTTGAGTTCTCATCGTTCTTCGGTTCTTCGATCCCCGGCTTTGCGACTCGCCTTCAGTGCTCTCCGATTCATCCCAGATCGTGGGGCTTGGCGAATCACAAACCGGTAAGCTCTCAGTGTGGCCAATCGAGCTCATGGCCTGTCATATTCAAGCTTCGGAGGAATGCCGGCAGATGGCGCCTGCACCGGAATAGTTGAGTGCTGATTCATTCGACCGCCGGGATCGGCGGAAACACTACCTCGAGCGGGAAGTAAGCTCGATCGTGGGTGGCTTTCGATTCTTACTAACAGGTCGCAGTGGGTCACGCTGTTTCCCGTAGACTAAGTTCATTCTTTTCGAAAGAAAAGTGCTGCACCGGTCCATCACCAGTTCTTAAATACATGCGAGGTCCATGGCGAAATGAATGTGAGAGGGTTGCACTGCTTGAACTAGTTCAGGGCCGGGGTGCAGGCGTAAAGAATGAACCTACTATGAAGGGGAATAAAAAGTAACTATGAGTGTAAATTTGCGTGACCAAAGAAAGCTGTGCCGAGAAGCGGAAGCAAGCGGAAAGTGGACTGAAGAAAATGTAATCTACGAGAGAATTACAGTGCGGCAGAATGAATTGTTTATTTTCTTAATGACAGCGACAGACGGCCCACAAACATGCATTCGCTTATCGCAACGTATGACCAATATGACCGGCAGGTGACTGTCAGATTTAGCGCGGTAATGTGTTGTACGAACACATCATAGAACACACTCGCCCACAAAACAGAACTCTGACTCAGTTACTGTCTACAACCCTGCGCATAAATAGATGCCGGTTGGCTGTTGATCACATGATGTTATGACGTCATGGAAAAATGAACGAAAGAAAGAATCTTTTGAACGGTTCAGTGAACCAAACTGAACTGTACGAATGAGTTCACCAAAGTGAACTGGATTGTCCATCACTAATACTAAGTAAAGTCTCGAGATCCATCATAATCAAGATTCGAGCTCAGCGCGTGAAGCGGATTACCGGCAGTGACCTTGCGATGAATACACGGCTTTCGTTTACGCTACACACACAAATGCTCACCGACCACTAAAATTCCATACAGGATGTCCAACAAGTTACCTAAAGACACTCGTCTACGCTCATGAAACTTAAATTCGCCCCACAGGCTTCTCGAGAAGATGAACAAAAATGATATCTGCTCCTGACAATCAAAATAGCCGCACAGGCTACCCGACAAATTGCACAAAAGTGATATCTGCTTCTTAAAATCACAATCGCCAGGCACAACAAGATGTACGAATCCTTAAACTCAATATTGCCACACAGGCTACCTAACTAAACAATTTTTACGTCAGTCTCCTCAACATCACTTAGCTGTAGGGGTGGGGAAGTCCGAAGATTCTCCGAAGAGGCCCGAGCCGACTTCTTGTCGGCGGGGAGCCTTCTGCCATTTTCCTCGACGTCACACTGACAACACTTGCACACGTCACAAAAATTATCTAAGTGCACTGTCCAGCAACCTGCACTTGACACTTCAGGCCGATCGTCGAGCCATACCGCTACTATTGCTGCCGCCATATTCCCAAACTTCCCCGGTAGGAAAACCGCTGCTATACCCCCGCGTTTACATCCTTCCGTCTTCCAGACCAACCACCGGATGGGCCTCTCAAGCTCATCAAACAATCCCTTATAAAACTTCGTTAAACGGGGCTCCCACAAGTCACTCCACGGAACATCCCTCTTTGCTTTTGCAGGTAATATTCAAGACGCCACTGTCACAAAACCCGACTATGGCCGATTTACGTGAAAAAACAATAATGTACTTCCTTTCCAAATGTCAGGGTGCAAAGACAATTCTCAGGTCTCGGAGGCCAAAAGATTCTGGGTGAAAACGCGTGACATCGGGTTACCGTAACGGTCCGAACTACCCGAAAAGGACGCACACTCGGACTGTCCGTCCAACGCGTCTGACAAAACATCTGGAAGCAATAAGTTCGGGGATCCGCAAGCTGTCATGGCCAACTGAACCAGTTCAACAACTCTTCTCTAACGTAACTCGCAATTAAACGAAAACTCGCAAAGGAAATTTTCGCCCTGTGGCAGTACCCTTTGACTAGGGGAGCCGTGCTACCTCATCTGTAAATGAGGAGCCCTCGCTCCCCGTGCTCCTCCTGTTCCGGCGCCCCTGAATAGAGGTCTGTCATATAATCTTTTGTAGTAACGAGACAGCTACTACACAGTAAAATATATTCTACAAATATGTAAATATTGCTTTATTGACTACGGTGTTTATGAATGAACACGAACAGTAAACGAACAAACAAGGAAGGAAAGAGAACATCCCCGTACTGTGTCCATATCTATTTGCAAGTGCTTAACCTCCCACCAACCAGCAACGCAATGTATGTGTGCTTTTTGTTTTGTTTTTTTTTGTCACTGCACAGGTGTTTGCTACAAATACGTGGCAGTCCATGAGCTCAAAGACAGCATAGTCTATCATCGTGCCAACCATACTTCACATAAGTTATTGACTGTTTAATCAGTATAAGAAGAGCCTGAGGTGGGGACGTGCCAATGTCTTTAACAGACGTTTCTCTTCAGAGGCATCCCTATCAATGACTCCACAAGCGTGTGACGAAAAATGACCTTTTCTATGCACATCAATCTTGTAGCCCTTTCTTAATTTCTCATTATAAATCCCCCATGCTTTCCCTCGTACTTAGTCCAATTGCTGTCATTCGTGCGGGCTCATGGCTTTTCCAGAACTGGTGTTCACATCGTCAAACGTCGCAAAGAGAAGCACTGGTGTCGGGACTGTGGTCTGTTGAGACGTTTTCGACCGTCCGCTGCTACGATTTCTTACCACTCGTCAGAGAAATGTTTTGAGGAAATACGACATCGACCACTAATGTCTTGACCCAGCACTTGCAACCACTTTCATTTCTGCAAGTTATGAGTTGGAACCATGTGCTACACAACGTGCGTTGTCGAAAGAGTACACTTGTTGTATCCCCGAACAGTGCGGTAGATACTCGGCATCGCTGTCAGGTGATGTTGTGTTCAACTTCAGCACGAAACGAACCTTTTGCATACAGAAACGACGCCAGACGCAATTCACACTCTGTGATATTGTTGGGAGGAGAGCAAACAGAGGTCGCGGACAGTATTTTGGGAAACTCTTTCTTGGTGTTCTGAAAACTTGTCGCTGTACGTAAGAGAACTGATGTTCTAAGGCTGGAAGATCATAGAAAGAACAAACACATACAATGTCGCAGTAATTGTTTTGATTCTTAAAGTGTTGTTTCTTAGTGATTAGTAGCCGGCATAAGTTATCTTCGGTAAGGATGACAAACTATAGGATGAGAGATCATAATTTTGGTAGTTGGAAAAGAAACAAGAAAGCTGTTAAGGGCCTTGAATTCGAAAAGAAGGTACTGCGGATACTACAGAAGAGAGCGACTACTACTTCAACGCTCTTCGAGTGAATGCCGCAATCCACCGTTCTTCAGTTTGGAATGTCGAAATAACCAGTGAAGAAAAGACTCAACTAGCCAAAATAGATTCAGATAGATTTTGATCGCATCATGCAGCGGTGTTCCACAAGGCTTCAAGGATTTTTAGGGGACCAACTGCAGGCAATCGGGAGAGAAAGAGACCACAGCAGAACCAGAATTCAGTAGTGTATCGACCCCTGGTGATGGAACTCCCCATTCATCATCTCTAAAAAGGCTGTTGTTGTTATTTGTGTATGAACGATTTCAAATAGAGAAGTCGAAATTCAAAAGCTGAAAAAAAAAAAAATGGTGCCGGCGTAGCAGCGGTTGAAAAATTAGGGCGGGTTGAGAAGACAGAGGGGAGGAATGAGTCATGTTGCATTTATTTGGCCATTTATCACTATTAATAATAATTGGGGGGTTTACGTCGCGAGACAACTGAGATCATGAGCGACGCCACAGCGGTCGGTCTGTGGATTGCTTTTGCCCACCTGAGGGTTCTTTAACGTGCGATGAAAGCTCATCACATGGCACCCCGTATTTAACATCCCTCGCGGAAGACGGCGTGTCTAAGCAACTTGTACCCTGCCACCAAGTTGCTGGCGTCCTCGGCCGGGTTCGAACCCGCGATCTCGGGATCAGAAGGCGAACACGCTACCGACTGAGCCACCGAGGCCGGTCATTTATCACTAGTTCTGTTTAATGGAATAATGCACTAGCTGTGGGACTTATGTGTTGCATTTGTCCTTTTATTCATAGGGCACAGGTACTGCACCGAGCCTTCGAGCCATTTGCGTGTTGCAAGCAAAATCGTACAAAGAAAGGCTTTGCACCTGCAAAAGCGATGGCTCCAAGAAAACCGTAACTGAAGACGGTGTGTTTCGCGGCAGCGTCAGAAAAGGGCGGCGACAGCGGCATCTTCGGCGCCATGAGCCAGGACTGTTCTCGCTCCAGCCATTAGCGTTAATGCCGCTGTTACTGCTTGGTAGATCTTGCATCTCTGTTCGGATTGTGCTGCGGCGCGTCTGTTTTCATTGTTCTCCGCATACTTCCTGTATTCAGTGTCTATTCCCTGCGCAATGAACAATTAAACATACATAAACAGCGTATCACAGCTAAGCTACCTCAACCAAGACGGGACATATCCTACCAGGAGAAGCCGTGTGTATTGCGGTGCAAACTTCGCATTGCCATTCGCCCAATAGTTGACTGATTTTTCGTGATAGCGGTCTTCTTTGGCAGTTTATAAAAACGTAGCTTGAACAGCGCCGACCATTTCCTCGTCTTTTAATTTATATGTCTAATGATGTTACGTGAAAAGTACCAGACATTTCCAGGATGCATAATGCAAAATCCCGAGACTAGGGAACACGAAGGGACAGGCACACACTTCGCGTTGTGTCTGTCCCTTCGTGTTCCCTTGTCTCGGGGTTCTACATTATGCATCATCTTCACCAGTTCGCTTGCTTCCTAGCCATTGTTTCATTTCCAGGATTTCATGTGATGAACACAACCGATGCATTGGACGCCAAGTGATCCAGCGATGCTGCTGGATCATCACCGATTCTGACGAAAACAAAATCAGAGTTCATTGTCGTGGTAGACATATACTGAATCCCAAATATGAGCCTCAAACGCCGCCGTGTTCTGACGCTAGATGGAGCGGGGATGCGCAGCAATGCAGAGCCGTATATAGCGAGAGTTTGGCCATTGGGCGGAGCGCGTGTTGAATCACGTGGTTTCGCGTCGGCGATGACGCCGTGCCCCGCCCGTTCAGTATTGTTTTGGCGGTTCCGGCGACGCCATATTGATGCTTCACGTGTCTGGCGATTCAAGCGAGCGAGCAACTTGCGTCAGTGCTCGCAGTACGGCGAAATGTCGCGATATTTGCTGTGATATACGTTTTTTCATGTATCAACTACCATCATCTCCTTTGCCGGAGTTTCGGAATGCACAAGGTAAAGGAAGAATACCACTTACAGGACCGGCGTGGCCGATGTTTGCTTTGTTACACTATGGACCAGAAGCGCTGTAACCTTTTTGTGCACTCGTAAGTGTCTACGCCATTTTAGGAATACTTTTATTGTACAAAGGTGATACAGTGGTGTTCATTGCAAACTTAGTTGGATTCAGAAGACTGACGCGGCCGATATTCTTTGTTATACAGTGTGGGGCGGAAGCGACGTTACTTTTTGTGGCCTCGCGAGCGTCTACGCGATTTTATAAATTCTTTTACAGGGTACAAGGTGAAAAACTAGATTTTTACGAACTTCGTTTAATTCACAGGACCGTCATGACCGATATGCCTTGGCAATTGTGGAAAGCTGATATCGCGAAGCGATGAGGCCTGATTTTGTGAATGTTTCTGCACGATTAACGGCGATATAATCTGCTTTTCGCAAACTTCGCTGCGCTGTTGCATTCGTAGGGTAAACGTCAGCCCAGCGGTTGCAATGTTAGGCGTAAATTGCGCCGCACGTAAGCTTTATTGCAGTGAGTAATCTGGCGTAGGCCTGTGCACGTAAACAGAGTACGATTTTAGTAATAAATTTGTTGACGCAGTTGTGAAACCAGTTACATCGAGTTATTGTAGACAAAACACAGGTTTTTGCAGGTAACGGTTACAACACGGCCAGAGCCATAAAGGAAACACAGGGCATTGAAAGAAACATGTTTATTGACATCCACTGTTGACTTCGTATACATAAACAGTTGTGTACATCAACTTTCAGTTGAAACATCCCTCTTTTTGTGGCCTCTCACCTGTGACCTGTTCAGCATGGGTGGCCCTGCGCTGACTTAGCCCACAGAGTCACAGAGGCACGCAAGCCCTACGACCACTTCAAGGTGGGGATAACCGTGGGGGTATATATATACAACATATTTACAGTATCTACAACATACATTGTCAGTACAATTATTTACAGTAAAAATGTTTACGTTATATACACCAAAGTAGAAAAATACTTACACTATGTACATGTTGACCTAGAAAAAAGCACAATAGTTTACATGGTTGAACCACTCACTTTTGTCGACGAGGCGCGCACATACTTTTGCTGCCCATATCTCGTGTCTTTGTGTTGCTTTTACGTGTAAGTTCAGAGAAGTGCAACTGAAGCCGTGCGCGACAGAATCGACGAATCAGTCTTCTTTTTATGTCGTGGCATGCTGGAAAGTCCACATGTATAACAGCATCACACATTAACTGCATCAGCTTCGAAATGATATTGTCTTCACTCATGCATGTTCCAATGTTTCTAGTGAAGCAGCTTTCACACGTCAGAAGCACCATGTGCACGGTGTCTGATGGATACACCAATGCTCCAGGAACGTAGCACTTGTTCGTCGTAAAGTCACTAGCTTGCGAAGCCGTGCCACTTTCACTAGTTATCCAGGTCCTACATTGCTCACAGGTTGCAGTGTTCTTGACAACACGAGACACAATGTAGCCAGAATAATAGAAAAAGGCGCGACCTTCTGTCTCTGTCAGGTGCGGCTGTCCAAAGGTCACGTTATCCGCGTCACTTTCCTGCACTGGCACAACAGGATGCCTGTTTGTTTCGAAGTCTGCAAGGAAAAATGCCCCATCGTCCACTTCATATGATCCAGTAGTCGCCACTTTTAGATACTGGGACACACGGATTATTTTCAACGACATCTTGAATTCGAGGGGCGTCGGAATTGGATTTCGGAGCCGGACAGTCGAGAAGAAGTTATCAAGGCTGTCTTGTGTAAACCTGGAGGTTAGAACAAACTCAAACTTCCGGTCTTCCAGTAAATGTTTCTGGAGCTCCAGGATAGACGTAGTCGAAAGGGCGACACCAGCTTGACAAGGCTTATAATGTCCGTTGCCTATCTTGAGTCGCCCAAACATGTCCATGAAGTCTCTCAGAAACTTCACAGCTTGTTCATGGTGGGTCGGGTTGTCGAGGGTCAATGCCATCACAGGGTGGCGGCTTCACATAAGGCCAAACCATTTATTCACTTGGTCAATAAACCACGCTGTAACCAAGTAGTGTTCTGGCCAGCTGTGGGTCTCGACCATCGTGCGCAGCGCAACCGCTGTGGTGTGGCTGAAAATCGTCATTGCGTTGGAGACCTTCATCTTATCGAAGTGATTTGGGTCAACAACTTGTTTGGTCACTTTCGGGGCGAGTTTGAAGACGCTCTCATCTTGAAAAGCAGCAAGTCTCCTTATGGGTTCTAGGGAGATGATGCAGCCCTTCAAGTTGTAGCGCTTGACGTCATCAGGGTGGAGAATGATTTGTTGTCCATTCATGAGGTGCCCACACAGATTCTTGGCGATGTGGGGTACGTCAGCTATGAACCGAACGTCCTTTCCGTGTAGAGCGGGATGCTGGGCAACATTGGCAACACGCGCGTGCTTTCCGGAGTTTATCTACAAAGTTATGCCATACTGTACGTTTCCACATAGAACATTACGCATGTGTCCGCTGGCCACAGCAGCTACTGCTTAATAAAAGTCACATGCAGAAGGCTGATTCATTTACCTTGAAGTACTGCCACATTGATCTGTTGCCTGATCCCATGTCTGTCGTGACAGCAACAATTTCCAGACCAATGCTGCAGCATCGTTCAATGATGGTCAGCACCATGTTTCCAGCATCAATCCCACTGAACGAGTCTCCTGCACAACGATCAGTGTGCAGTCACAAAAATGTTTCTTACTGCGCCCTCTCAAACCATTCATGCTGCACTGCCAGCATCTAGAACCAGTTAGCAGAACATAGAGCATACGCATGGCTTAGTAATAAGTGATTAGCCAGGAATTAATAAGGTTTTACGCTGAAGTGTTTTATATTAAAAATATCTGAGTAATTAGTGCCTAACTAACAAACTGCTGCTTGTCTGCCTAATTGTGCTTCAACTGAAAGAAATTACATAAAAAGCATCCACCTTACACCATGCATTCACAAATTTTGCTGTCGCAGAGCTTACATGCTACAAGCGACGCAAATATTACCTGTGTAATGGTAAGCAACCACCTGCTTCCATCTTGTAGCGATTCCACACAACATGAACACAAGGCTGTGGGTTGCCATCACTTTCTCGACTTTGCCGGGGACGGGTAGTGTGGCATAACCTCGTACCGAGCTTGTTGTAGGGTCATACTCGATCTTTTGCTGTATTGCCATTTCATCTATCATGAGAAGGCAGCAGCGCTCTTGAGGGCCAAGTCCAACCACCTTAACTTCCAAGAGGTCGAGGACCTCTTGGAGCACGCCTGGCTGGAACTGATGCCTACAAAAGATAGATGTTATAAGTACACTGTTATAACACAATGGACAGTCCACAACCTTAATTCACGACAAAAAATATGCATATAGTCCAACCTACTATCCTTCGCCTCAGTGTTCTTGCTGATGGATAGGGCAACTTCTGCTTCAGCATGTCGTCATATCCGGTGGCTCCACAAGAAAAGTGTAGCTGGAGCCCTTTCTTGATCGTTTCCTCCGACCACTTGGACCCACGGTTTCTTTGTTGGGAGAGCGCTGCCAGCTGGTCATTGTTGAAGACACCATTTAGGTTGTTACGGAGTGTTTCTTTTTCACCCTCGAGTACTCGCACTCTTCGTGTTTCTCTGGCACGGGCTCGTTCCAGGCACTTGATTCTTTCCAAGAGAGCATCCCTTTCTTCATTGGTGACAGGCTGCATGGATAACAAGCAACATATTTTACGATGAAGTACAGCAACCAGTGTGAACACTACACTCTGTTGAGGGCTAAAAACTGTACTTACCTCAGCATTTGGGGGTGAGCTAGGAGAACACACCAGCAAGTCCAGTGCCTGGCCTGTGACCTGCAAGGACACTGAGATTCAGCACACTTGCAAAATTACACTTTGTCTGTAATTATTGTTGTAACTAGTGTCAGATTGATTAGGGTTTTCCTGGACTCTGTCTTACATTTACTAGACTTGAATTAGCAACAGCGTATCCCTCAAGTACAATGTGGTAAGCTGACAGTTGTCACCTCAAAATTTATTGATGAGAGGTGTAAGCTTGTGTGATAGCAATTGCAGCACGTAGTGAGTCCGGAACCCCACAATGTTATCAAGGTCAATATGGTGTAACTGGTATGCGCCTGCCTAAGCCGGGTTCAGCTTACTTCAGAGTTTTGTGGTACTGAGCTGGAGGAGTACAATGACAGGTCCAATGACTGGTCTGTAACCTGCAAATGAACCACAACTCAATATCCTTGGATAATCTGTTTTGCCTTATCATATCTACAAACAAAATTGCAAGCACAAAGGAAGCAAGACATGACATGATAATGAGACATTACAACATTATGTCACTGCACCAATGTTGGAACAGAAAAAAAAATTACTTTTTCTGTGTTGGTGTCCAGTTTTGGAGTAGAACACACACTCAGCTCAAGGGAAGTGTCCAGTGTGTCAACATTCTAGTTTAAAGATCATCATCAAATATTAACAAATAGAACACAAGACACACATATACACCGGCATATAACATGCTGTATTTTTACAACCTAATAAACTTACACCAGCAATGTTTTCTAGACTGTTGTCATGGTCCACATGACAAAAGAGGCTTGTCTCATGTGCAGGCTGTGGCTGAAAATAAGCACGGTTTATATTACCACAGAGAGCCGTATAGTTACAGACAGTAAAATTAAAGGAAAAATAAACGTCAAAGCTATAATTACCATATCATGCTGTGCAACCGGGCAACAAGTCTCCTGATTGCAGGCCCCACCTCGTGGCTCTGGTGACACCTGATTTTGAAAATAGATCAGGCGGCACATTTATCTTCCCCTGCACTTGGTTTTTAACGCTGTTATCATTTATTGACTATTGATGTAATGTAAACACACAATGTAAACGTGTTATAAATGCATAATATTTCTGAGATTTAAGATGAAAAATGTCACAGTTACAAATGGTTTATGAAACAATTTCTATTTCGAACCACTTTGAACATAAATGGCTCAATGGGGAAGTTGTTTCGTAAACCATTCGGAATTACAGAAATTTTTCACCTGCAAATAACCTTACCCGGGCAATGTCATCGAGGCAACTGTCATGGTGTGCATGACAAAAGGGGCTTGTCTCCTGTGCAGGCTGTGGCTGAAGATAAGTCAGGTTTACAATACCACAGAGCACTGTACAGTTGCAGTTGCACACAGAGCTGCATGCACACTGTAAAATTACTGAAAAATAAATGTCAATACTATATTTACTATATGTTGCTCTCCTACAGGGCTACACGTTTATCGTTGCAGGCACCATCTCGTGGCTCTGGCGAGACCTGATTTTTGAAAAGAAATAACTCAATTGCTAATACAGAGCAAAACAGAGGAAAGAAAAAGTGTCAAGTAAAGCAAATTGTTTCGATTCTGGTATGACATAGCAAGTTCAAGTTCTCGTCCCTGTTGTCCTCTGTCAACTCCCGAGCCCAATTGAATGCATGTTTCTTACCTCTCGGAACCTTGATGTAGCAGCCGCAAGGACAGAGTCTGCGACCAGAGGCTGGGATGACAATACAGCACTGTCGATGGCAGGGCCCTCTGCTTCTCCCTGTAATGAAAACTGCATGGACAGAAGTACCTGTGCAGCATTATAGTCAGCACTTGGAACAAAGCCCACCCTATTTGTTGCATCCGAGAAGAAACATGTGGCTGGCCTTGGTGCTCTGACTCCTTGGACGCCAGCTGGTGACAGCATGTGAGGGAACTCGGGGGACTATTAGGGAAATCCAAGAGTATTTGCACGATTTTCCTGTTTACATGTGCACTACTCCTATATGTATGATATGTTTCTTTTGCTTTTAAGTTTTCTTGTCTTGTACATTGTGCAACACAGCTGTGGCCAACGTTTCCGCAAAGCTTTCTATTCCTTTTTCATTTATCCAACTCCAACCCCAAAATCAAGAACGCATCACTCACGCGAACTTCAGATCCAGCTCTAGAAGTCGGGTCCTCGTTTTCTTGGTTGGATCGCTTCTGAATCAAAAAGCAAATAAGTTGGTATAATAGGTGATTGGAAAAATCAAGCAACGCAACTAATATTTGTTAAAGCTGAGCACATACCTTTTGACGTCGTCCTTGTCGTTCAGTTTCACTGCAGTCGAACTTTGTGGGCACTGCTGTTGGCTTCAGCAATCGTCTCCGATCGGCGCGATGTGTCTCGTATTCGCTCTCTTCAAAGTGAGCCTGATTATGTCAGGAAAAAATAAAAATAACATACAATGTATCAGGAGCAAAATACTTCAAAAGATTTCTCTCACCTCGCAAAGCTGGCTGTACGGCGTGGCCTTCCAGCCACCGCCACGTTTCATGTTGTCCAGCCAAACTTGTTTTCTTTTTGGATCAACGGGGAAGCGAAACACGCGAAACCCTTTTGAACTTGAGTTTCTGCAACGCGGTGCGACACAGAACCCCATCGCGCAGCGGGCCGGTCGCCCAGAGCGTCGAGTCCGATCGATTACGCCGACTTTCAAAAAGCACGTGTTGATCAGCTGGCAGGAAACATCAAAATGGCGACGGTCAGCTGCGCAAGTTGCTCGGGCTGGCTTAGAAGCGCATCCTGTGTGGATTTCATATGGATTCGGGCTTGTAGGGCGGAGCAACGGCGAGGGTAACGTCACAAACAGGCGACCGACGCCCAGGGGAATGAGCGTCCTAGTCTGACTTCCAAGGGAACTGTGCCCACATCTGTCTCAAAGCCTCTGAGGAAGCCCTTTCACATGCTTTACGAAGAAGGGCAACTCATTGATCAACCAGGTTTGTCAAAGAAAGGACGGAAGCCTTACTCGCGAACAGTGTACATATCCTGCGAAGAGCAAATAATGTGTCTGCTTGATGAAGGTGGTGGTGGTGGAGAGTAAATAAGTCTTTGTCCAGGATCGCAAATGATTCTATGCGTGCCTTTTTTAGACATCAAAGTGCTCTAGAACGACGTCATCACGCAGGAGTGTGACCTAGCACGTGACTAGCACGACTTAGTGACATCATCGCCGCCGGAGGTACACATCAGACGAAGGAGAAAAACCCGACTCAAAAACATTCACGATCTGAAAAAGAGACACGACAAGGCAGTACATACTTCAAATTTTTACACATAGTTTTTAAACAATTCTGCTTGGCCGGCGGCTCTCTGTAATGGTACTGAATCATACCCATACGGAAGCTGTGGCTATGGTAAGGAGCAATCATATTCTTTATGCTGAAGTGTGTACTATTTTGTTTGTGACTGTGTTTCAGATCGTCAAGGTTTTTAGGCTGGCTTTTTCTCCTTCACCTGATTGGCGTTACAAGTGCCACAATCCCAGCCCGAATGGCTGTACAGTTGGAGTATATTTTTGGAGTTTTTGTGCGTGTAAATTATTGACGCGAAACCGTAGGCGCGTGTAATTTACCGTAGTGGGGTGATTATCGCGCGAACTATATCGCCAACGGGGATAACGACAGGCCAGATAACAGGGAGCCCCCCCAAGAGTACCACCCTCTCTTGTACAGTGCTGGACAAAGGTTCACAGAAGGCACGAGCGGTGTATTTCCTCCTGGGTGCGATAACCCAGCGGAAGGCGGAAGCGGGCCAGTTCATTGGTCGAGAAGAATGGGTGGGTCAGAGCCGTATATTAAAAGGGAGTCTGGCCATTAATGCATCGTGCGTGTACCTGAAACTCCGCCCACTTTTTCGACTTTCCGACCAATGAAGTCTTGAAATATGGGCCGCTGTCAATCGCGCTATCCTCACTATTTGTCCCCATATATCCAACATGGGCAGCATCCATTTTAGGTGGCAAGTGCATTGGATGGTATCGAAACGGATACCTCACGCAATCGGCAAAACTAGTAGATTTTTAGTGCAAATTTGATGGATGCCACCTATGGAGCGTAAGACACGTCGGGAATTGTCGTCTGCTTCGTTCGTTGTACCGCTGCCGGCAGAACCGCCCGCTGGGACACATTCTGTTGTCGGTATGACTTTTGAACAAATCCACATGAATATTTGGAATATAAAAGGCTAGAACATTTACATCGCTACCGGCGCGCTCTTTTTCTCTTCTCTGAGGGAATGACCGAGCCCGTTTCCGGCAGCCGCCAGGGTGTCGCTTCGAGGAGAATATGCACCGCTCGCGCGTTCCGTGCAGTGCTTTTCCCAGCACCCCCCACATCCCCCTAACAATCCCCCAAAATTTGTCAGTCACCCCGCCCGGAATTTCTCATGACAACCCCCCTCCCCCCGACTGGAGACGTTTTCAAATTTCATTACCGGCTACTGTAAAACAACCAGAGTTGTGCCTAACTCGTTACAAGTAACTCGTTACTTGGTAACTTTTTTTGGTAACGAAGTAACGATTCAGTTACTTTTTAAAATATGGTAATAGTAACGGAATCAGTTACAAAAATTGGTAACTCGTTACTGACGTTACTCGTTCTTTTTCTTCAGCGCGAGGCAGCACATTTCGGCACTCCGTGTGGCGCAATGCTTGCGGATCTGACCTGCGTGACCCACGACGACGTGTGACTCAAAGTATTATTGCAATCCATGGCTGGATGTGTTGTTGTCTTTTCTCTTGTTTCCGTAATCTCCGACCATCATTCCTTCCCAAGAATGGGCACCAATTGTGTTATGGCTACAAAAAACGCGTTTCGACTTCTAGCCTTTTCTTGTCTTTGCTAAGCTTCTGAGCGCCCTAAATTATGACGCAGCCCCTCGTCTGTTTTCGGGAACCGTTGGTGATCGGTGGCACGAAAACCGGTGTCTTTTCTTGTGTCTTCATAGTCTCCAATCACCCCCACTTCGGAAAGAAGGAAGGGTCCAGGCAAGCTGATATAGACTCATGGTAAGGGGCCGAGAGACACGGACCACGAAGGACGGACGACACATTATCAGACTCAGCAAAAGGTTTATTACAATGACCCATATCCAAGACGCGACGCAGAGGGGCAACAAGACAAAACGAAGGGTCACTAATCACGTTGACACGTGTGGCGGCATGTCTGTTGGATCCTTTAACTATGCGCGGTAACGTAAAAGTAACTCGTTACCTGTGAGTAACGAGATCTCGTTACTTTTGTATGTCGGTAACGAGTAACGTATTTAGTTACTTTTTTCTGAAGTAACGGGTAACGGTATTTAGTTCCTTTTTTTGGGTAACGGGCACAAGTCTGAAAACAACCGATTGAGACTTGACAAAATGAAATATCACATGTCGGTGTTGAGCTGATGCTTCTCGTGAAATGATGGTTTGAATGCAACAAACACACGAGTGGTGTGTTTGTCCTGTCCCTCTAATGGTTACCAACGCTCAGGCATTTCACTTGAGGAATAATGGTTCTTGTAGGGTAAAACTCTAATTTCGCAGCCCTAGAATTTTCTCGAATAGAGTAACAGGGATATATTCGTGGCGAATAAATTTCACGAGCTCCGCGACCTCCTCAAAGCTGCTTCTTCTCGAGCTTTCCAACTTCTCTGTTTTGAACTATTTGCGTGCCCTTAAAGTTCTCGGATTTTCTCGATCCACAAAATTCGCGAAAATTAAGAGCTCGCGAAGTTTTACCTATCTTTATCCTATAGCCGCACGCTTTCAAAACGCGCGTCTGTATTCGCCCCGGAATTTGTAATTGCATAGTTTCACATATTGCACTTACCCTTTTGTTATCATGACAGAAACAGCATGGCTTTGAGCCAGAGAACACCGACGAGACTATACGAACCGGAGAAGACACAGCAGACTCATTATTGAATCCTTCGTGTGTGTTCTCTATCCGTTTTGCCTTGTCGCTGTTTTCGGGGTCAGTCATGTGCCCTCTGTCATGTGGCCCAAAATAACAGGCGCGCGACGCGGCACGTTGGACCGTTAACTGTAGGCGGGTTTTCGTGCTGCATACTCAGGAAGCACAATGTAACTGGTATCCCACGCGCTACACCGTATCCATGTGTGCAAGCGGCACCGTGTAATACGTACACCACGCGTTACACTGTAGACCTTTGTGTAGAGAGCACGCGGTGACGCCTGCTCTATGCGGCAATTTTTTTCTCAAAAAAGTGTCTCTTATTAAGTGTCACATGTCTAAGAGTGTATGAAACGGCTTTGTGCCCGCTGAATAATATGTTTGCCTCCTGAACCTTGTACTCGTGTGCTTGTTGAATAATGCGTGTGCCGGCCGGCGTGCCTTCGTTAGAGCGTACTACCGAGGGCCCGAAACTCGCCAGTTCCTTTGCGGGATAATGTGAGACGCTTCATGCGTTTCACGTCATCGGACGTCAGAAAACGTCATAAATTGAACGTCATGGAGACATCCGGTGGCTAGTGATTACTGATTGGTTCCCATGAGGATGAATTCGTTTTCTGAGCGATGATTAGCCGTTTTCAAATTTGTTCGCGAGCGCTCAAACAGGCGACAGCGCGACAGCTGTGGCGGCTGCGGCGGCTGGAACCGGCGTCCACGAAGTCGCCGGCGTTCGTTTCAGACGGCTCGTGTTGTGTAGCGGTTCGGTTGGACTACGGGTTCTGATTTTTCTGTTTAACAACGCAAGCTGTGTCATGTGTGTGTCATCGAACAGCGACAGCTGCCAGGGAAGATGCCTGCGCAACATTTCTGCTCTGCTTGTTGGTGTAGAAACTATTCGAGCGTCCGAACGCCTCGTACCCGATACCCAGTCAACGACTGCCGGCAGGTAAGTCATTTGTCATTGCTTGTTGCCTACAACACCGCATTCGCTTCGTGTATTGTGAATAAGCTGCGCTACCGTAAATCGGGACCGGAATACGCTGTGACTGAGACCGACAGCGTAGCTTTGCAGATACGATGTCAGACTATATTTCTTTTCGTGAAACAATATCATCTAAATGTTATTATTAAATACCCGCTCACGTCGGACTGTATAAAGGTATGACGCTACTGTAAGTCTGATTCTTGGTGATTTCGCTTGACAAGTTTCGTCCGATGTTGACTTGGTAGCTGTTCTGTACGTAGCGCCAATGCTAAGTTTGTCAGGCTATTCGGCCTGAATATATCATTGTGAAGTAGCGCAATAAAAGGTATTTTTTGTACTAAGGTCGCTCATCATACCCCATGGCTGCAAGGTTCTCACAACCCTACCACCGTTCTTATTTTTCGCGTTCAATAGCACATTTATTCTCTCTATTTACATTGCAACTTTCACGTTCATAGCTATATATCTGATACTAATTCTCATCTTGCAGCCACTGAGCTACAGTCCCCAGTTGCACTCCTTGCCAGAGGCAGTCCGACATTATCAGGCTTCTTCAAGCAAAATTCCGGAGCAATATTAATGTCATGTTTTTGTTACCACAGTAATGATGTGTACGTCTTGCTTGCATAACTGTATGTCGCACAATAAAAATACTTCATGTGACAAAAACAGCCAAGGCTCCGTCGTATTCCTGTAACTCCCACTGCATTCCCACAAACGCGAACAAAGCAGAACAGTGAATGGAAGAAAAAAAAATAAGGCGCAACAAAAGAAGTCAGGAAGCAGAGCAGAGAGGAGGAAAGTAGTGGGAGAGAAACGGATGACACGTCATTTACGTCATTCGCGACATAATAAAAAATATATAAAAAAAATAGGGTGGCTAGTCCTCAGTCATTGATCCATCTCCGGAGGTCACGTGAGTTTTCAGCTGCAATAGATTTCTACTACAGCTTCGCGCCCCTGGTACTACGTTGCTCCGCGCTCCGCCGGTGAGGAGTGATATGGCACGACGTATTCTCCCGCAGTACGTTCCTTCCCGCTTTCTTGCTCGCTGTCTGCGTTGCAACCTCGCCTTTGAGAAGGATGACACTTTGCTTTTTGTGTCCGTGCAACGTGTGCTCCATGTGTGTGTGTTGGAAATAGTGACTCGTGTATGCTCTCATTCAGCAAACGATGATGCACTAGATGCAATTCAAAGGTATGCGCAAGCCAATAAAATTTGGTGTTTGAGGTTCGATGTGCTTGGAGCATTTTCTTACTTGTTTTTTTCTTTTTTGCGAAGCCTGGAGCTAATTTTTCTGTTAGGAACTCGAGAGGCGCAATTGGTTTCGCGTATTAGTGGGTACAAGTAACCCTTACATACGTATGGTACACTGTGGCTCCTGCCGTCAGTAGGGATATCGTACCAGTTGTTTCAGGGAGCACAGGGCACCTGCAGCTTTCGCAGGCACCGCGTGCTCCTTGAGGTCATCGGGCACATTTTTTATTTTTTTTAATGTGTCAGTTGATCAGACCGCACATATCCGTCTCTGTGTTTAGAATCTACTTATCTGCCTCTGCATTTTCTTATTCAAAATTAACCGGATTACTACGATTGCATGTGCGAAAGGAATTCTGCCAGTGACGCAGCTCGAGTATAGGGGCTTCATGGGTTTAACCCTGTCCCCACGAAATGGTACCTCTGGTCGTACATTAGGTGGAGGCAAAACCAGGGTGTCGAACCGCAAAAAATACGGGTTCGGTTCGGGTTCGCGTTGTGTTGATTTCGTTCCGGTTCAGTTCCGGTTCGGCCACGCCAAAAACCGAACCGGTTCGCAAACCGGTTCGCAGCCCCGAACCGGTTCAACGCTTCCGTTTTTTATGTTCCCTAAAACTGCTTTTATCAGGAAATGCGTGGCTAATAGCTTACTGCTGTTGTCTGCATTGACGTCGTTAGCGAGAGAAAGAAGAAATGGATGAACACTTATTGCAAATAGAGTTCACGCTGATGAAGCGGTGATGTCCCGCTACTTTCTGTTCCCAAAATCTCTTTTTCACACGCACAGTGCCAGCAAGATGGAAGGCTAATAAGATGGACAGCGTAAGATAGACGACAGTACTTGCCGGCACACTGCCTTCGCAGCGTGAATCGATCTGAAACCGTACTGAAGCATGTCGAAAATAAGCCTGCCAGCCTTACTCTGTCCGAGCTCACAGCAGTGTACTAGTTAATCCACCTCACAAAGGCAATGTATCACGACACAACTGCACTACCAATAAGCAGAACCACATTTACTTTTCAAACCATGACCAATCAAACAGGCACCGTTCTGCGTACGCTCCTTCTCCACTTCTCATGTTTCTGACTTGTTTAATTTTTACTGCTCAGGTTTACACCAAGAAATCCAAGATCTCTTGAAAGAAATCTTGGGCACTTATTTGATCACATATTCGTCGTGTAGAGCTACATAACTGGCCTACTCCATTCCTGTTGCATTCGTCCGCGTGGCACCTCGTCTCTGAAGAGTAGACGCCGCATCACCGCGTGCATGGGGCGCCAGCCGCGGTGCTCACAAAGACAACTGCGCTTCAACATGTTAAAAAGATGCTGAAAGTATACTTACTATACGTCGTCGTCTGTCTGCTAGGTGAAAATTTCTGAAATCCATGATATAGGCGCGTGATGATCATACCGATGTGTCTTCGTTCGGGGATAGAGAGGAACTCTTGTGATGACTTTTATGTCCGAACCGTTTTGTTGCGAACCGGTTACCGCTATTATTTTTTATGGTTCTGCTCCGGTTCGGGTTCAGCAGTGTTCTGAAAATTTCGGTTCGGGTTCGGTTCCGGCAAAAATAACGGTTCGGGTACGGTTTTCGGTTCGGGTTCGGGTTCGGTTCGACACCCTGGGCAAAACGAAAGTGAATTCCTCTCCCATATGTAAAGTTACCATAAACCCTTCAGATTCGTTCTTTTTTTGTCTACACCACTGACTTGCGCACGGTAATACATAGCTTCCAGTGACGATCATTTGTGCGCTGCTGCGACACACGGGTACACTAAAACATTTCTTTCTGCCTTGAGGATTGGTGTTAACACGCAGTTTTATTCCGCCGTCACTGCATTGTCGATGACATAATTGTAGTAGTTAGAGCGACAGCGTCGCGGTATACTAAAGCGAAATGCTCTGTCGGTCTCCGCAACAGTGGGAGGCAACCACCCCGGGAGATTCGATAGCACATCGGAGGAGATAGCAGGACAGCAAGAACCTTTTTGTCCGTGCGCTCTTCAGGCCTGCCGCCATTTCAGGTGTCTTTCGGACGTTAGAGCAATAGAGCTCATGTGCCCACACTCATCATTAATGGAGGGTGACGTTGGGCCACAGCTCACTCTTTTTAATACTGTAATTAAATCTCGACGACTGACATTAGTGAAACGCCATGAACCCTTTATGTTTGTTGCTGTGTTAATATAACACTTCCATATCTCAAAATAAAGCTCCACGTCCTCCCCACATGAAACCAAACAGGTCACGTAAGATCTCCCATAAATCCTTTTTGATGCCTTCCTTGTAGGATCCTACAAGTCTCCTACGTAGCCGGATATAGGCAATGTAGTGTCCTACAACTCTCCTATATTGCCGAACATGGGACAAGTAGAACACCACAACTCTCCTACATAGCCTAATATGAGACACGTAGGATCCTATGACTCACCTATATGTGAATGAATATAGGACATGTAGGATCCCACAACTTTCCCACATGGTACAAACTAGGGCATAAGGATCCTATATCAATTTGTATTGGGTAAATAGGATCGCATACAACCTATTTAGCTTTTTTTTAATAGGGATAGAATGTTCGTTATTGTAAACCTTCGCAAAGAGGGCATGGCCGCATTTTTTAGTACATCATTCGCTCGCCGGTTCATTCTGGCAAGTTCATTCTGGCATTCATTCGGGCAAGTTGTTCTGCTGTCGACCCTGCATAAACAAACTTAAGGCGGTGCATCGTCCCTCGCGCATTTATGGAAATCCCCATACATTTTCCCCCTCGTCTAGCGCCGTCAATAACTGGTCGATTTGCACCGAGTTTCTTTTGAATGAAAGAGTGAACGAATATCTAGTACTTAATGTTTTTGGATTTTTGATATGTAACTCAGAAAATTTTGTGCCGGCGTCGAAAGACTCGGAGTCTACCATCTTTGAAATCTCGATCGCTCACAAAATAACTAGAGCGAAAATCACAAATCTAAAATTGTTCAGTACTAGAAAAACATGTCAGGAACGAACACCAGCAAAAAGATTTCATCTATGTTAAGGCGTTGACCCGGCACATGAGTTTTCGTCGGGTATGGTCAGCCGTGTATTTTACCGTCACGGAATACGCAGTGCAGTGCTGCCATCTCCCATGGAAGGTATCGTCAGAAGACAGAACAATATGAGTGCTGGAAATGCTATACCGCTGCACGTGCAGGTCGACGACAAGGCCGACGTTGACTGTGACGCAGGAGCACGAGCACACGCAGCTTAGCCCTGCCGCTAATACACTGCACGAACTGCACGAACACTGCACACTGCACTGCACGAACTGCACGAACATACTACATTCCCGCAGTATGCCAATCAGAAATCCAGACTACAGAGCAAAATACATTGGGTCCAAGTAGGCATCAAGAGTATGTTGTACAGCACGTATATGCATTTTGTACAGCCTCGTATTCTGGAATTCTGTGTCGACACCTCCGCCTCATGTGTACCTTCGTGGGCGCTGGCATCACCCGTCGTCTGTGCTTCTGTATCCTGAGCAGAAAATGGCTAATGTGAGGCGGGAATGAAGAGAAGGAATGTCCTGGGTCGCCAAGTGTGGAAGGAAGGTGACCGGGCCGTGGCTCACTCCAAGAACATCTTCATCCGCCAAACTCTTGTAATAAGGATGCGGCAGTCGGAGTAGCAACAAATACAAACGTTTAATGATGATGAGACGTATTTACAGGCATGCATAATAATTTAGGATGGTAAGGTGCCGAATAGGTCGTCGTAGGACGTTCCATGAATGACGACTTACGATTACGACGTGGCGCACCGCCGTTAAATACTACGGTGGCGCCACTAACACACATTGACCATGGGCATGTCAGCTGACGATGACAATGACGCTGACACTAAGAAATTACTAAATAATGCGTTGTGAGGATACTCCCTCTTGACGTCCCTGACGCCAAGAATTGCGACCGCGTCGCTATGCACAGGCTGGTGGCTCATGAACAGGGAGCACGTCGTCCACAGCTCTTACAATTCGCTCTGCATCGGTAACATACTGACGCCGGATCTCCCACCTCGTAAACGGAAGCTGAACTTCACGTCATTCCGCTTTCCCGCATCACGCGAATGGCTCCCGCAGTACGGAGGACTTCGGCGTGAAGGGACACGATTATACCGAGGCTGGACTTTCATACAAATTCACATGTGCAATTGTTCGTGCAATTTGACGTCGCTTTCACAGCAGCGAAGTGCGTATTTCAGATATGACTGAATATTTTGGGCTTTAGTTACACGTCAATATTTTGGGCTTTAGTTACGTCTGTCTGTCACTAATGCATCCGTCCAGCAGCTTCTAGACACTCGGAATCCATCACCCATTGTTGTGCACTTGCGGACATGAAAGTCGTTTCTGAACGCAGAAAAGGATTGCGCAGCAGTGAACTAACACTGGAGTGCAAAATGTACAGACTAAAGGGTGTTGCTGACACTGAGAGTCTACCAAGCATCGGACAAAATCATATGGACGTGAACACCGCTGTAGTTTTGGGAGTCCTCTCCAATGGAGCGCGATATTGAGCCCATGCTCAGTTCTGTGCCACGCTGAACATGCCGTGTACAGTGACCGGAACATTCGCGAAATATCAGGACCAACTGGCGGACGGTAGCAAGCGTACAGGACATTGTCACGTACTGGAACTGAGGAAGTGCGGTCTGTGGAAGTGCACGCGTGTCTAATGGACGGAGATCCACGGCCAACTCCACATATAACCAACAGGCAATAGTGCCTCTTCGTTGTAGGTACTGGGCGACGCCTTTCCGAACGAGAAAAGGGTGGTGTCCTTGCGCCATATAACGACTACCTCCTGCCAGAGCTTGTTGACCCTCGCTATCCTCGAAGCATGCGGATTAGAGTCCCCGATTACAGAAGGAAGTACGCCAGGCCAGAAGAATTGTAATCAGTGTGCCGTGTTCCTTTTGCTAGTCGAGACAAGGTCATGTGATGTCGGCAGCCACGACGAGGACGAAAAAGAAGGCTAGAGAGCATTTCTGGAAGTTCCTGCGCGGATAGGCAAGATGACACTCACAATGACAATTTGTTATGAAATGCTCTTACTCCGAGATCCAGATTGACAGAACCACGAGCTGAAGGTCACTTCCAGACGAATTAAACATCAGAGACCCAGTTCACGACATGCTGATCTGTGCTTGGGCGAAGTCTGGGGCCGTGGTTAGTGACGACCAGGATGAGCACAACAGACCCGAATAATATACACTACCAAACTGGAAACATCCATTCTCACTTTACGTTCCAAGACGCTGTATGGTCCACCCACACACATTTTTCTCCTCTACCCTACTTTTCTTCCCTTTTCTTCTTCTCTTCTTCTTCTCTTCTGCCTTTTTCCTCCTTCTCCACTGATATCCAAGGATATGGGAAACGTTATGCAGCCTCTTTGCAGTTTTATTTCATTTCCGTTGACTGTGCAAGTAAATAAAGCGTTTGGCACCACCACAACGTGGTCTGAAATTTGTAAGCCCAGGGTGACATGAAATAACGAAAACAGGTTGCGACTTCGTTTCGCAATTTCCGCGTACTGTCGGTTGGCTATAACATGTCGACACCAACGTGTTTCAACCGCGTCTTGTCCAACCTAAGTTTTTTGTGTTACGAGGAATTTCATTTATTATATGCGCAAGCATTGCAGAAGTCACACGAAACGACGGGTGACTAGCCCTTCGCCCGACAACAACACAGCACGGAACAGATCGACGAAGAAGTTTAGGAGACAACTGGACAGCCTGTGCGCATTCAAAAGCCGCGCCACTAATTGTTCCGTCTGGCTGAGTGCGATATGCGTGTTTACAGTATTGGACTTGGCAAGGGTGAGCACGAGCTGTCATATGTTTGCACAAGATTTCGCTTGACCCGTCGCGCGCCAAGAGAGAGAGAGAGAGAGAGAGAGAGAGAGAGAGAAAAGACGTTACATCAGCTGTACCGCATTTCCAAGCAAGCGCCAAAATGTTGTGTAGCGGTGACTGCGCGAACTATTTCGCTCGCTGCGCCGTCCCTCGATTGTAGACGACGTAGTGCCGGCTCTGATGCGGCGCCTTAAGTGAACTGAAAAGAATATATATAAAAAACACATATGTTGGCTGTTTGTGTGCTTTACGCCACCACAGCCGCCCTTCATTTACTGGCTTTCGGGGCTTTACCCCGCTCTAGCGGTCACTCTTTCTTACAAAAGGAAATTAAGGAGGAATAAAAGGGGGTATACGTTCACTAGCTTGAGGGCACCACGACAGGGGCCACACAGGGGATACACCAGGACAGGGGCCGGTCTTTCAGGCAGCTACATGGTGTCCAGAAACATTGCCTGAAATACATTCACGGTGGCTTTTCAGGCACCGCTCACTTACGCCGCGGCCCCTCGTCGGTTTGCTTGTAGACTTCATTCTTACCGGAGGGCTATTGTGGTTCGTTACACTAGTTGTCTTTTTTTTCTGACCTGTTTATTTGTTTATTTTTGATGCTATGTTGCCACTCAGTGCATAATCTCAGGTGGGTGACTATGATGTAATGAGTACTGATTTATGTTGCACGAATGATGATAGCAGATTGTGGTGGCTTAAGCCGTCAGTAAAATATGTAAAGGTGAGACGAGTAAAAATAAATGGGGGTTAAAAGGAATCAGCATAACGGGGTAAGAGTAAAAGAACAGGTAATAAAAGGGAGTGAATCGTTGTAAGTACAACAGGTATAAAAAAAAAAGAAGAAAAAACACCGTTGCCGAAAAGGCGCCAAAATAACCAAAAACGACGGCTGGCGTATGGGAAATAAGGAGAATGATGAAGGTTTAGAAGATTAAAAGTTGAGGGCCGATACAGGGCGTAATCTAAAATGCAATATAAGGCCTGCCTGCACTTGTGGCTCTTGAGGCCTGCCAGTCGCTGTTATCTCGGCGGAACGTGATAAACGTTGCTTTGTATAGAATAACGATAAAAACGCGTCTCCTCGAAACGTCAAGTACGCAAGCAGCACAACGTATCGAAAGTGGAGTGCAACAGGGCTGGACGGGTAGGTGGAAGACCTTGAACAGACTCGTAAGACTAGAAAACATTGATAAGATACATACCATCCACCACTGCACTTGACTTTCAGTACATTGTGCTGCTAGGACATACTTTTTTTAATACACCAGTCCCGGTTTTTACTCCTCTGTGTAGAAGGTCAGCCTGCGGCACGCTCAAACATGAATCATTATGGTAAACTCTCAAGCAAATGTACTGAAACTCGAGTGCGGTAGGGGTGGTCGGTATGTATCTTATCAATCTCCTTTAATTTCAAGAGTCTGTTCAAGGCCTTCCACTTAGTCGTCCACACCTATTGCACCCGACCTTCAGTATATTGTGCTGCTTCATATCGGACTACTTCAATCAAATGTTTCTATGTTTATGTGTGTGTTCAAATGGTGTGTATCGCCCCTGTGGAAGAAACTCGCCATTAATTATCAGAAAATCAAGTTGTTGTGTTTTCTTTGTCGGTGACGCGCACTCGCCCGTTCGCCTATCGGACTTACCATGGCGGAAGGAAACACAAGGAGCGGCTCTTCGATCCGGACTAGCGTAGCCACCCTCTAGCGGTCGCTCGAGTCAAAATCGCCATTACGTCCTGTCCACCACGTGATCCCCTCTAAAGTTTCGGTTTTGCAAAGGCATGTTTCTCGCGTTGCTCTCCGTGTGATTTTGCTTTTCGAAAGCAATGTATTGTGAGAATGTGGACACCATCGTAGAAACGACGTATGGTAATGTGTTCCAGCTGCGGCTCTCGTTGGACTGAAAGCAGCTCTGTCACGGGAACATGTTTTGTTCGTAAGTACACGGTCAGTTGTTTTAGTCGCCTATGTGTGTTCGAGTCATCTTGAATTGTTCGTTTGGTACCTGACACTGTGCCGCAGATTCATTTCATGTCCTCTGTTGTTGTACAAATCTGATTAATAGAGTTCTGAGTAAGGCATTCTTTACCACTTTATCAAGAAACGTACATACGTTGGAAGTCATCGTTGCTACACGTAATGTTTCCAGTCCCGCGTACTCCTTTTGCGTTCGGCACAATGTGACTGGTCTTCTAATACAAGAGTAAACATTCGAACATGCAGAAATACAGTGCAAGCACGCGTTCAACGTAATACTGCCATCTGAACTGCTACACAACCACTGCTCGCGTCGTCTGCTCCGGTGGCGCCGGGCTGTCTGGAGGGTCACGTGAGCGGTCATGTGGTAGACAGGAGCATCCCAGAATGCAATGCGAAGCCGGCTACGTTCGTCCCGATGGAAAACTGTCGGAGGGGCCGCTCCTTGTGTTTCCTTCCTTCATAGGACTTACGTCCGCGGCTCGAGGAGCGGAAGTGCTGTATTTACGCGCGGAGCGCCCACCAGGGGCTCCACCTGCCGTACCCAGAAGAGAGCCAGTTGTAGCTCAGCTGTCTGCAATAGGAGTAGCCCTTGTGGTTAATTCTTCGTGCGTACATGTTTGTGTACCGTCACAGGTTATCTGTGCACGTAGATCTAAGGGTTACGAAACTAAATACTGGGAAATGGGCTGTGCTGTCAAGCGTAAGGTAGCATGTAAAACCGTGAAACTCGCGCGCAATGTACTGTATATCGTACATATAAATTTGGCAGCAGCACTATTTTGTGATGGGCCGGTTATCATGCGCTTATGACTATCAGACGCAGGCGCGTTCAGGGTGTACGTTTCGCGTGAGAGGCGTTCCGTTTTAACATACAAGGCAGTTACAGAGAATGGGTGAATGCGATCGTAAGACGAAACTGTTCCTGGCAAAGCGATGACTGACACCGGTTACGTCGTCAAAAAGTATTTGTTGTATAAGAAGCACTTCCGCTTTAAATCAGCAGTTGATTGTTTTGTTTTCCTACTTAATGGTCCCTTTTATCTAACTTTTACTCTTTCCTTCCTTTCTTTTCTTTTTTTTTTTTAGGTCTGCCATTACAATGCTCTGCTAACCTTTATTATGCTGTTCGGATAACAGTTCGAGAACTTTTCTTGATGGTGGCTTTTTTGCGACGCTACCTTGTGGTGCCTTTTTTGTGTTCCTTTTTGCACTCGTGGTAGATGCAATGCCGCGTAATCTTCGTGCCCATTAAATGTAGGTACCGTAGCCACGGTGCATTGTTCGAGAATTTTGCGCCTTGTGCCGACGCTAAAGTCTTCGGCCTTGAAATGCCGATGCGCAGCTACCCAGAGCTGACGAGCCGCAAACACAGCGAAACACGTGTCCTCGGGTGCCGTCGCATCGTTCCATGAGTATCTGTTCTCAGCGTGCAGCCATAGAAGCCATCTTAATCTGTAATTTTGAATTTCACACACGTCTAGTGTCGTCTACTTGTTTCTTTAATGGCGGTTTCGTTTCTGGTGATATCATCCGCGATGATGATTGGCATACTGCGTGCTATGCGGTCAAGAGCGCCCCCTGTTAGTGCCTACAAATCCGGGCCCTTAGGCACACAAGCCATGCCCATGTTGAAAAGGTTTCTTATTTACGATCGTAGCTCTACTACCAATAACCAGGATCGCTCGCGCCTCATGCTGGTAGCTCTGCCGATGTGTCTAATTTGGTATATACCCTTGTTTTTGCTACCAGTTTAGGTATACCTTGGAAATCCGCGAAAACCCGTCTAGCCTCCCTCTGCGTCCTGCTGACTAGCAGACGGATATACGCAGCAGGGCTTGGGGTGCGCGAACGCACATGCCGGATAGCAGCGACTTCGCGACGAGGTCACGTGATAGAGCCGAGTCACGTGGGGCTCCGCTCATGGTGGATAAAAGATGTGCCTCGCCGTGCACTTCTCTCTTTCCCGCTGTCATTCGCCTTTGATATCGCACACGGTGATTGCCACGAGCGTTATGGCTCGGCGGAAGCAGTGTAAAGTTTATCTCTTCTGCCGACCCAGCAATGCACCTAATTGGATTCAACGCATCGTACCGTTGCCTTCGAAGCAGCTTCAGCACTGGGTTGTCTACTTTATTTTCACTGACGGGACCGTTCTGGAGTGTGAGGGACAGGAACACACTACCACTCAGAAAATTCTCGGGAATGCAAGGCTGACAAGTTACAACGATGTAGAGCCTCTCCTAAAATACATGGTGAGACATTAGTCGTGCCATATTGAAATGCGAAAGCACTTTAGATGCTCGTTTTTCTTTCTTTTTTTCCCCGCTATATGTAAGCGTCGTCCATTTCGTCCTTTTCCGACTTAACAACCGCTCAAATTGAATAGGATGCTACCGTCGTCGCACTTTTACTATCTGAGGTGTGCATGCTATATCAGGTACTAAGACAAAAACTTATTACGGAAGAAGCTTTCCTATTCGCATATCATTCTCCCACCCCATAATGTTCTCCAGCGATGCCAATACCGCCCGTAGGAACACCTTCTCCCTGGTTCATTCCGAAGAATTCGGGAGAATACGCAAAGCAGTATTCACCTTTTCTCGATCACCTTTGAAGTTATACATTAAGAATCTAAAACCGCGAGCAATATATTACGCTTACAGTACTTTGGGTTCGTACGCTGGTGACACGTTTTCAGTGACAATGCAAAGCTTTTAAGGGGCATCATACCTGTCCCGTTGGCATGCATTTTCTATGGGAGAAACAATCATATTTTTCTCGGCAACTAATGTACCGACTTCAACGGGACCGGTCTTATCTGATAGCTCTTCACAATAGATATCGATATGAGTTACCAAAATATGTGTATAGTGGATTAAAAACAATTAAAAAAACCCGTGTGTATAGTGTGTCTAATGACGTTACGCAAAATCTGAAATGCTAGTCGCCCAACACTTTTCCGACAGTTTTCCGACTTGGGATAACGTCCATTTCAAGTTTTCAACATGAACAGATGTCTTTATCTGCTTCACGCGAGCTTTGCGATGAGCCTTACCAATGCCCAATTCAGTCCGACACTGGCTTAGCTAATCCGAGACGCGGAATGATCGAAGCTTGCGTATACAGTGTTGCTTTTTTTTTTGTATCTTTGTAACACTCGAGCATAATCTATTGCGGAATATCACCTGATGCATCACGTTTACTGAAACGCCAAATCCTCTTCAATGACCAGAGGACAATTTTTCGATGTATTAGCGCTGTTCCACTAGACATACTATTCAGTGCAGTGATGTAGTACATTTGAATTCAAACACGCACACATTGTATTTTTTCTTGTGGTCAGTATATTATCACATGGATTAAGCTGCCTTGCAAGTGTCGCTTAAATTTCTGCGGACACCCGCTTGCACGTGACGCGCACAGCAGCATTTCGGAAACAAAAGAATTGCACCTTTTAACCGTGAGCTCTGCGGAAATAATTGCACTGTTGTTTGCCTCGTTCGTTATAAGTGAAAGTGAATATTGTTATTATGTCTGATAGCACTGCCGCAGCGTGTGCAGTGCGCCCACCGTGTGCTGTCCTATTTCGCCAGGAGGTCATGCAGACGTGCAGAAGTCACGTCGTCCTACAGTTATCAGTCATAAACACTAGAAACGCTCGTCGACGAGGAACTAACCTGCTCTCTTACACAAGACTCCGCACCCTCCTTTTTATCTCCAGTGTTGGTGAAAGACGTTTTAACGCCTTATTTATGGAATATCTTATGCTCCTTGTTCTCGCAGGCACATATCACTACAGGGCATGCCATAAAACATCACTTAAAGTAAAATAGCATAAAGTTGCGATAGTGTGGCCCACTGAAAAGTAATAATCCATAAAATAAGTTCACAATTGGACAACTGTGCGACAGCAGAAGCCAGGCAACCACGGCATGTAGAACCAGCCTTGAAATAACATTGCAAATCTGAAATACCATCATAGAATGTGTGATAGCGTTCAATGTATATTCAACGTAGCAAACATCCGTTCAAAAACAAGTAGAATCAACCATATTTTTATAACGCTATTTCTACGTTGCCTGTTGTTTGTTCTACGTTAACAAAGCGTTCTTCAAATGGCATGAATTACTGTTTATTGTAGGTTGTCTGTTTCTCCCCGTTCCTACTACGCTACTTTAAATCTCCACTTCTGCTGGCGCAAAAGCGCAGGCATCTCCAAACCTGACTGTGCTCAAATACAACAATAAAAATGTGTAATAGTGAATATCCTATAAGATAAGATAATGAGGAGTCATGACCGTTTATGTGCTCGTTAAAACAAAATCTTAAATGAATTAGTGAAACATGTAAAAAAGATAATCACTGATAACGGTCATAATAATACTAATCAAACGAACGAACGATCGCTGCGTCTCTCCAGAACGGGGAGGATATATATTTATTGAATGGAAAGGTGTCCAGAACGGTCATCCCTAAAGGATGACCAACAAACATGGGTCACTTCATCTAGTGGGATAGGAGCCCAAACAGTGTCATAAATTGGCTTAAAAATGATACACTTTACAACCATTGGGAACACACGAATGAAAATGTACTACCGCAGCTTCTTTCGTAGTAAGTGGCGTGACGTGGAAGCAGCCTTGCACTGGCAGGTCCGAGCGTCGATATGGGGTCTCAAAACGCCTCACCGAGTAGAGGGGATATATTTATTAGAACAAATAACAAAAGGAGGAAAGGTTTGCCAAACTCTGTGTTGACTTGGCATAAAAATCTAAAAAAAATAATAGAAATAAAAAGAGAAGAAAAGGAGTAATAGTTCCTCGGAATACATTGCGCGTATGATGATGGTGAACTTCACCCCAACGCTGCAGGCAAGCTGATGAAGGCTTATTTACATTTTAAAAACTGGACACCTAAACTGATTGATTGATTTTAAAAGAAGAAAATGGAGATGGTAGTCTCGAGCCACTCGGGACTGGCTACTCCAGGACGCGTTATTAATAAAAGAAAGGGAAACTACACTAACCTCGACGCTTTGAAACGCACCTAAACTAACTTCCACGATCTAAATACATCTAACTAAAAAACACTATGCTAATAAAACAAATCCAAAACAAAATTCACATCAACGTGACAATGGCAACGTGCAAACCGCTGTAACCGTAATGTTACACGCGCTTTTAAATTCCTAATAAATGGCTGCTGTAGACACTTGAACAGATGAAGCCCGCTTCACGTTTTGTAATGAATTTTGCGTTATTATTGTGTAATGTTAGCAAGTGGCGAGTTTACTTTTCAGGTTTGCTCCTGCCGAACGAGTTAGGTCTGAATTTCTCCATTTCAAGATCATTGGGGTTACGAAATGCATTTCCCTCATGATAAACGACCGCGCCATCGACAAGTATAAGCTCTTGCCATACGTGGTATACGTGATATGTTTCGTGCTATCTGTGCCTCACTCACTGCACCTCGAGTGTTTTCAGACAGGTCCTTCTATTGTTGCCTTTACTTCAGTCTTTCTAGTGTGGCGCCAACGGAGAAATATGTCTGGAAATCGTCAGCCATGCTGTAGCGCGCTACTTCCTTCCCGTATGATGATGATATGTGATGACTGTCTTACCCAATAATATGCATAACACGTCAGAGACGAATAGGACAAACAAACGTTTTATGAAGCTCACGAGCGCCTTCCTGCTCGCCATTTTCTTTTGATGCAGTAAATTTTCACTTCCATTGCTTGGATTGGCTTATATATTTAAAAAAAAGAAAGAAAAATACCTCTATTCACGTTTTCCATGTAGGTAATACATAATTCGATTTCAATATTGTAAGAAACGAACTGTGTGCATCAACACTCAGCGGAGAACCTGCGTACTTTTTCGTATTTTCGTCCTCCAAATAGCTGGTAGGGGTGCACGTAACATGCTTCCTCCGTCCTCCGTCCCCAAAACGTTAAGTGACGTGCTATTGCATTTGAGTCGTTCTGCGTTGCACGTAGCGAGTGTCGTTTGTGTTTTTGTCGTGTTGTAGCGAGTGTCGTTTCAGCATCCTCGTTCTAAATTTTTGTACACCGAATGTTTTTTTTGCACTAGCTCATCAAAGATGTCTCCGTAGCTTGGAATAGAGGTTCACATCAATGCAAATTATTAGCTTTAGGCATTACTTTTGGCGAAGTTTCAAACCCCCTTCATGTCAGATTTCCATTACTTATAAAACACCAGTAAATATAGATAGCAGCACTCGTCGGCGTGTAAGTTCTGCTCATGCGGCGCTTTTTGTGTCTTTTTCTGAGAACCCTAGTAATGAACTGTCTCACTTTACACGCAGAAACTATTGAAGGATGGTGCTTGTACCTCGAAAGAAGAAATCAGAGAAGTGGTGGACGACATGAACAAGAATAGCGAGAAGTATGACACTCTCCACAACAACTGCCAGCAGTGGGTCAAAATGCTGCTCAGAAGGCTGGAAATACATGTGTCTGCCATCGATGCAAAACAAGCCGCTGTCATTGCAGGTGCTACAGGTTTAGGAGCCTCCGGTGCAATTCTAGCCGTACTTGGAACTGGAGCTGTGGGTGCAGGTGCAGCTCCTGCTGTGGGTGTTGCAGCTGTTGCTACAGGCGCAGTTGCATCTGTAGGTCTAGCAGCAACCCTTTTCAGAAGTCGATAATAATAAGAATAAAGACCTTCAGGGTGGCTTGCCTCGAAATGTCCCCGGAAGAAACCTCTCCGACAGAAATGCCCGCGGAAAAAATGTTCCCTGGTTAAATTCCCCCTGAGGAACATTCACGTTTGGTACTCGTGTACTGGTTAATTGGCTTCCGACATTGACTATTTACTAGAACAATGTGAATATTCGAACATCTTGAATACCGAAGCGAGCAATCGTGTATCCTATTCCACTTCTGAATCAAATAGAAAGTCCACGTTCGAGTTCCGAATCGAACTGATGTTTCTTTTAAACCGAATATAATTGAATAGTCCCGAAGCTGCACACGTGCCGAAGCCAAAAGCATGAAAAATCCAAACGCCTAACTGTCACTAAGCCGAAAGCCAAAAGGCCGAAAAATCACAAGGCAGAGCCGTCAGAAGACCAAAGAATAAGAAGTGTCAAAATATAATGGCCAAAGAGGCAGAAGACCGAGGGTGAGCACTCCATCACTGAAGGGGATTGCTCTTTTCGTCAGCTGAGGATAAAGTTTTCGGGCTCTTATATTACAAATCAAATCGTTGGAATACATAGCATGTGGAGAGAGACAGAGATAAATGCCATATTCAATAATATGTTTATACAAAAGAAAGTACCTGGTGGGTGAATGCCAGTGAATGACTTATGTCACCCACTGAATGAATTGGGGAGGATATGGTGTCGCTCTGCATTTGGTAACACGAACATGATTGCATTTGTGTACAGCAAACACCTTCAATAACACAGTGTTTCATCTGTCTTTCCCTTTATACTTGAAAGAAAATTACCTAACGGGAAGCCGGGTGTTATGGTTTATTCGTTGTATTAATTCCAAGCAAGCCTGTCTTACTTAATTTGTAGAGCTAATTTTTTAGCGCAGTTGGAATGACAGTTTTCATATCTTGGGTTTCATTTGTTACCTTTCTATAATACAGGTTTCTGGCTTTTCGACCTTCTGACGATTCGGTGTTTTGATTTTTCAGCCTTCGTTTCGGCCTCCTGATAATTCGGCCGACTGAGTTTCGGACTTATGACTGAACTTGCCCATTGTGAACATGGCCATGACACAGTGCTTGCAGCTTCGCATATCTCACTTGTTTCTTTCATCACTTTGTTATGAGATGACTAATGCTTTGCCAATTCAACACGAACATACTTTGTAACAAGTACTTGGAACTTTGGAATAACATTGCAAATCATATATACTCGTATGCACTTTCTTTAATCGCTTCAGGAGTATTTCCCCCGTAACACATCTCAGCAGATGCAGCATGTCATGTAGGTAACACAATTTTGGCACAGTATTTGCTTGGTATGTCCAACAAGCAGAGATATCAAATCTTTGTGCCAAAATGGTGTGCCACATGTCCGTATAAAGACGAGTCGCTTAGATAGGATAGGTATACCAGCTTGATGTTGAATGCAAGAAGTTAATGTTTGACAACATATGTATATGTCATGGGTTAAATAGAGCAGTATATCATACACATCAGAAGAATGCCAACACTTCAGTGCTTTACCTTTACGTGTTATTCCAGTGCTTACTCTCCCTTCTATTGGAATTATGTATTTCAGAATCATTTTTGTATTATTGAATTTTAATTTGGCAATCCTTTCACATGTCTTGTGACAGACAGGTTAGCAATGTAAGCAGTGTTTATGTGCCTCTCACAACCTGCATCTTTATGCAAAGATACTCCAAAAAACCGGGAGGCGACATAACTAGACAAAAAAGTAGAGGACTCAGAGTTAACGTAACAAAATAACAAGCTTTACTCAGACGTTTCATCCGTCATGCGACGTACATCATCAGTGTCAAACTGAATGAGAGATTGCACAACCGGTTGCTATTTAAGGAGATGGGAGTATTGTTCAGGGAGGGGCCACGGTTTTCATTGCAAACCGAGGGGTCACCGCGTATGTGCCAAGACTCTAGAAGCTTCCTGTGCCCCCATTTTTGTTCTCTCTTGTTATGTTAAGTTGGAGTTCTCTACTTTTTTTGTCTGCATTTTTATGTCTGAGGCTCTTTTTGTGGCAAGGGTGCCGGCAACATGGCACATGTTCACAAAAAATACAGAACCAGATACACACACACACACACACACAAAGTATAGCATAACACAGTCCCAATCATTTTGTTGTGTCCTTCTTGCTGTGCCGTCTGTTCTACATTTGACTTTTTTTTTCGTGTGTTGTTTCCGCATTTTAAGCCCAAGAGCAGTTGCTGTAGAGGATGCTGAGAACATGTGAAACATACATTTTCTCATTCTCACATTATGCTGTAAGCAGTGTGAAATACAACTCAAAAGTAATTTAATGAGAGACAACTTGTAACCAAGATTAGTGTGGGAACATTGCAAAGCAAAAATAACTCTAAACCATAATGGATTCCTATCCTATTTAATGGTACAGTATCAGATGAAAGTTATTCAAATAATATTACCCCGACAACACGTATCGTTTTGGGGACGTCCCAAACAGATCCCAACGTCGCTGGCTCGATTGAGGGATCCGTGGGGATGCCTTCAGAACTTATACTTGCTACGTCGACCAACGAGGTCCGAAAAACGTCCCCATGGGAGCATGTCAGAGACCTCTGTACGAGTGGAGGGGGAACTGATTCACGGCAATGAGAGGAGGAGGGCGAGACTGCTGACTGCGCGGTTCAATTTTCAACGGTCTTCTTGCGATCGCATGTGCTCCAGCGAGGCCTTGTCAATGTTGCTGCCAACGGCGTTATGTCAATGAATTGTAAGTATACTTTTGATGTGTTATTCGGAATCGAGAGTGAAGCTTGCTGTTAGTTTGAAAACATGCAAAGCGTTGTAATGCTCCGCGTTTTTCTTCGTTTAACTTCGGTTTAGGAACATCGTGAGCTACTCCTCGATCAAAGTGTGTTCATCATGAGACGCAGCAAACGAACATCAAGGTGAACACTTCATCGTCATGTGAGACAAGCTGTAGCGGGAAGCTTTTGCGTGATAAACTGAAGGAGCATCATATGGCTGTCGCAACGATGGTGACGCCACGATGGTGACGCCGGCAGTGAAACGCGTTCGATGTTTGTGGACTAGTCAAGCGAACCGCTTTCGATGTTGGTGAACACTCCTAGTGATCATGAGCCACGTCCCGTGTTGGTAGATCAAAGTCTTGGCGACCACGGGAGCAGTGATGTGGATGAGGTTCGTGACATTGACGGTGCGAACTTGACTGAATCGCGGCCTTCCCACCCGGAGGAAGCACTTCCAAAACTGACTGCAATTTTCGTACCTGAAGCATCATGTGTGCTTCAATATGTGGCTACCTACACTTTTTACGTTTTACAAGTCAGTATTTTTTCACCTTTCACCTTTTTTTTTCACCTTTCATGTGTTGTACATGCAGATAAGTGCACAGTGCTTGGAACTTTGATACATCTGAGATTATCTCATTGTCTTATTGGAACCTGCCATCGCCTAAGTACCATCATTTATTCACACTCACACACTGTTGCGAGAAGAACGATACCTGGTCGTCGCATCTCATCAACATGCTCAGGCGAAGTCAGTCTTTTTCATTGGAGTTTGTCTTAGTGTTTGAATGCCAGGGTATTATGAAAGGTCGTATTTTCTGTTTGTTTTTACAGATTGTTTTGTGGGTACCTTGTAGTGTGTTGCAGTCTTTGGTGCCATGATATTTTTATGGTCATTTTTCATTTTTATTCAACACGGATATCACAAAGTTCATGTGACATAGAGAAAGGAACACTCTCTAGCCAGTTCTTTCATAAGGTGATATGCCCAGTGATTAATTTTTAGGTAATTAGGTTATGTTTTAAGCTTTCTCTTTTTACTGTGATGCAAACATTTTGGAGCATCTCCCTTCCAGCAGTGCAATCTGTTATTGTAAGGCTGAGTTGAGTAAGGTAAGTTGAGACCTGACTGAGAAAGTACTTGTACAACAAGACAAGACAAAAGTACAACAACAGGAAGGCCACAACAAAGCTGATCTGTGATATACAGTTTATTACTGTGGATTGCTCTTGATGCTGTGCTATTGTGATTTACTGTTATGCCAAGTGCTTCAATTCCGCATGCAAATGATGGATGTAGAATTACACTTGCGAGTCTCAATAGTAAGAATAAACTAGTTCTTTTCTGAACTCCCTGCTTGAAATTTTCAATCGTCGTTGTGCAAGCGCATTTAGTATTGAGTGCGCATTTCTTTGTAACGGGGCCAAGCAACGCAGAAAAATGGAGAGGGTAGGAGAGGAGGAGCGCCCTTCGGGCACATCCCATTTGTGTACCATGCTAATCCCAAAGAAAGCCCCATGGGACCTGCCAGATACATCCCAGAGGCATATCCGGGTGTGCCATTGTTACGTGACAGGGATCATTTGGGGCTGTATTTCGGATGTTATAGGGATATCGTCGTCTTCCCCAAGTGACGTTGCAAACCGAGGGGTCACCGCGTATGTGCCAAGACTCTAGAAGCTTCCTGTGCCCCCATTTTTGTTCTCTCTTGTTATGTTAAGTTGGAGTTCTCTACTTTTTTTGTCTGCATTTTTATGTCTGAGGCTCTTTTTGTGGCAAGGGTGCCGGCAACATGGCACATGTTCACAAAAAATACAGAACCAGATACACACACACACACACACAAAGTATAGCATAACACAGTCCCAATCATTTTGTTGTGTCCTTCTTGCTGTGCCGTCTGTTCTACATTTGACTTTTTTTTTCGTGTGTTGTTTCCGCATTTTAAGCCCAAGAGCAGTTGCTGTAGAGGATGCTGAGAACATGTGAACCATACATTTTCTCATTCTCACATTATGCTGTAAGCAGTGTGAAATACAACTCAAAAGGAATTTAATGAGAGACAACTTGTAACCAAGATTAGTGTGGGAACATTGCAAAGCAAAAATAACTCTAAACCATAATGGATTCCTATCCTATTTAATGGTACAGTATCAGATGAAAGTTATTCAAATAATATTAAAGAAGTAACCGTGCAAATTATCAGTCAAACAGTGAAGCTGGCTGCAGTACACTACAATGTGTCACATGTAACAATATCAGTGTTTCCAAAACTGACACGTAAACCTTGGGAGGCCGAAATAGTCAAAGCGGGGGTTACACCGAAAGAAAAAGCAGATGAAGTGAACGCAATATGCGACAAAACCAAGGAAACTACCTCGCTACAACTGCAATATATTGTTTTTTTTAATAGTTGTTTTTTAATAGTTGTTTTTTAAAACAATAGAAGTTCAGTTCAGCGCACAAACACTCGGGAACCGAGCTAACGTGCTTTCCGTCAGGTCCGTCGCATTATTTCTCACTGCATCATGACGAGGCCCTCGAACCTGCAGCATACTTCACTTGCGCAGTGTAGTATAACATTTATATTATTGTATATGTGTCAGGAAACACACACGCACACATGAATAGACGAGGAAAGATACCTGTCGCACACACAGCCATCCCGAAAACCAGGGTGTTGGAGCGAACCGAAAACCGGAACCGAAAAAAAACGCTATTTTGGTGCGAACCAGAACGGAATCGAAACCGTATACGCTTTTTTGCTCAGGTGGGAAACCGAAAAATATATTTAACGGTTTTCGGTCCAAGAAAAAACTTCGCCGGTTTGGACTACGGATAGGCGAACGAAACAGACGTCGTGTGCTCTGAGGTCATACTATAGTCTGAACTATACGAGGGTTACGGTTACGGTGGAATGGATTAGGATTAGGACAATTAAAGGTCGCCTATTCCGATATTTTCGTACTAAAGGACATCACAAGTACATTAAAATTCTTTCAAAGATTATACGTAGAAGATTATAACAATTCTTACCATAGAACTATTAAAATGGCACCGAATGAAGTGAATGAAAGTAACGAGGTTGAACTCTTCAATAGACTCAATAGTAAAAAAGATGATGACATCGCAATACCATTCGAAATTGGCCAGAAAGTTCGTGTTCTATTGAATCGATCAATCTTTGACAAGGGGTAAACAGGACACTGGTCTCATGTTATCTATAAAATTTCGAGGTATAAGAAAACAGATCACCCTGTCTTTTACATTGCAGGCCCAGATGGCGTAGAAGAAGAGGGCACATATTATGCAAACGAATTGCAACCCGTTATCAAAGAGGCTGATGACCCATATCCAATTGAAAAAATTATATCCAGTAAGAAAATTGATGGAGTCACTCATTATAAAGTGAAGTGGGCTGGTTATGACGATTCATTTAATTCGTGGGTTCCAGTGCAAGATGTTGCCAGGCTCTGAGTTTTATATGTACCTCCTATCCAATGATTGTACCGAATTATATGCAACAAATACACTGGACAACTTTACAATTGCTTTGAATGCACCCCTACAACTGAGTGGAAAGTATGAAGTTGGATTATCCATCTGTAATCTAGATGGGTAGAAATCCAGCGAACCAGTAGAGATGTAGGAAGGGAGTTGCCTCAGGACAGAAGCCGCGGACGAAGAAGCGGCGGCTTCGTTCCTGAGGCAACTCCTTTCCTCCATCTGTAATCTATTCTACAATATACCGTGCACTGATGACAGTGTCATGCAGGTTGATTACAAAGACTTTGCTGAGGTTCGCAAGACTATCGTCGTTAAAAAACCATAGAAACGGCCCTTCTAGAGCTTTTTGAAGACTTGAACAGTTATTTCAATTATATCGACGAGAGATATGTATTCAGTTTGCCACATTCTATTCGGTCAATTAAATTTATAGATGAAAACCTGCAAGGGGCTATTGGAGTGTCATCAATTCAAGGCAATACTATAAGAGGTTCTAAGGTGCCTCGTCAGGACACATTCCTTAGAGAGGAAATCGCTTCGCAGCTATGCATACTAGAAGAAATTTCTATTCTTACTTCAACTGGCTTGATCGCATTCATTCCAGGTTGTTCTAACAAGACCACATTAAATCGTTTTTTTAGAACACACAAAATTGAAGGAAGCGTAACATTCCGAGAGAATAGTTATAGATTGTCACAGCCATTACACAGTCTCTTTGCTATTCCAGAACAGCTCAAGAATCTCCTCAGATTAAATAATTTTAATATAAAAGATGATACAGCCCACTACTATGGAGATCCATTTGAACACGCTTATGACTTGATTATAGAGAAAGAAATACTTGTTACAAAAAGAATAACTATTCCACCAGATCATTATGAAACTCCGAAATTACTGCTACATACAATCAACAATCAATTAGAGGGCAAAGCTCTACTCACATATAGTAATGACAGAAAGCTCTGCACTATCAACCCAATTGATGGTGTTACCATTCATCTATTAGAATACCTCTCTAATATGTTGGGTTTTGCACCACCTACAACTTTTGCGAGCAGTACAAGTGGAAACACGCACCTCAGACTTACACCATTATTTCATCATTTTATAGTCTATTGCGATATTATCGAATCATCACACTTGGGTGCAAAGAAGTTTCCCATATTAAAATTAGTTCCATACTCTGCAAAGGAAGACAATATCATTCATTACGCTTTCCAAAACATGTAATATTTTAAGCTATTGCATAATGAAATAAATTTCATTCCAATTAAGCTGTGTGACGACTCTGGTCGACCTCTCCACTTCAAAGGACCAGGCAAAACAGCTCTAGCTCTACATTTTAGACATGTTTCTTAAAGAAATCCCGGAAATACACTACAGTCACGGACTTGGCAATCTTATGCCATACTCGGGACCAATGTTTCAGAGGGGCAGTGGATTCTTTAAATCATTGCGCAAGTTTGCATTACCAGTCCTGCGACGAGCACATTCATACATTACTAAGACCGCAATGAATGCAGCAAAAATCCTGGCACAAAAACTATCAGATGGTCAACATTTGAAAGAAGCCATTAGAAGCAGTGCATCCGAGCTTAAGGCACAAGTCTTAAAAGATTTCACTGGCGGCGGTGGAAGACGGAGGAAAAGAAGAAGAAAAGACGTCTTTGACAAGCAACCCAATTGGAGTGAGGAATAAATATTTTCGTCAACACTGGTGTCCGTTTGTCTGACTGGATAGTAAAAATGAGCAGTCCAAGATAGGGCAAAACGGGAAATAAGGCAAGATAATTGATTGCAGTGGGGATAAGTCAAAGCGACACAGCATCGTCCACTTAAAAAAGCCGTTAGAACTGGCGCATCGACACCGGAGGTCGCGACACGGAGTTCTCCAATTTGAAAGAAAACCATTAGAAGCGCTGCGTCGACGCCGGAGGTCTCGACACAGGATCGGATTTCGTACTCGTTACCATAGGTCATGGGAAGATGCAATAAAAAACTGCTTAGGAAGAGCCACGAAGTGATTCCATTTCTACTTAGAAACGGTGCATCGAAGTCGCGACACACTGTCTTCCACCTTGAAAGAAGTGCCGGGGGGAGGAAAAGCGGAAATAAGTGGCGACAGGTAAGTGGCCTGTCAAGTCCTAAAAATCAAACGAGAGAGGGTGACACTTGTATTCAGTCGCAAACATGTCACTGGTCAACGTAGTCCACGCCCAGTCCGAATTGGTTTTGAAGGGGGAGTGTGAGCTTTTTCAAATCCCGCCCACTCAAAGTTCTGTTTAGAGCTCTTCGAGGAGTCCAGTGGCCTGCATGAAGCATGCGGGTGAGCAAAATTCATAGAGTGTTGAAATTTCGTCAGCGTACGGTCTTTGGCCCGTACATTGAAATGAACATTCAGCGACGCATTGCGGCACAAACGGACTTTGAGAAGCAGATGTATAAGATTAACTGTAATGCCCTTTGCGATAGGACACTCCTTTCCCCCAGGCGATTTAGATCAATTAAGATAACATTCACCAAAGAAGAGGCCCAAAGATATAGCTCCTCGAACGACTGCATTCGATTTGAAATTTTGTCAGAGAATTGTGTGTTGTATGAGATGAAGAAAGGGAAGGTAAAATGTAGCCTTCCATTACAGATTGGTTTTTGTATTTTAGATTATAGTAAGTTGATCATGTACGAATTTGTCTACTGCACTCTCTTGGAAAAGTTGAATTGTCCCATTACCATCATGTATTCGGATACCGATTCTATCATTGGTGTGTTTCGTACGTCAGAGTATGAAGAGGAAATCAAAAAGATTGCAGATGATCACCTCGATCTTTCATCCTATCCCATTGATCATCCACTCTGTAGCAATAAAAATAAAGGAGCATTCTTCCGCTTCAAGGATGAGACTGGAGGTAGGATAATTGAAGAGGTGGTTGCTTTGAAAGCAAAAATGTATTCTATCCGACTGAGTGACGATAGTCAAATTGCTAGAGCAAAAGGCGTTAAGCAAAGTATTGCTCGTAAGGAATTGCATGATGATGTATATAAAGATGTTTTGTTTAATAGTGTGAAGGTAAGTCATCCACAAAGGACCATATGTAGTAAGCGCCAATGCATGTATACAGTGGAAACAACTAAGCTTGCACTCATGCCCTATGATGATAAGAGATACCTCTTTAATGCTATTGAGTCATACCCTAATGGAAGCTGTGAAATTGGTAATGAGTAAGTATATTCTTTATTATGTGTCTTGTGTTTCTTCTGTTACAGGTCGTGAAGGATTTTCGGCTGCGTTTTTCTCCTTCACCTGATTGGCATCACAATTGGCACAATTCCCAGCAAAATTGGCTTTAATAAATATATCTCAACTTGATTGACATTAATAAATATATTTTCACTTGTACTTTTTGTGTATGACCCTTCTTTGCATGTTATAAGCGTGCGGACAACCCTCCGCACACGCGCCGCGCGGGAGCAAAATGTGCGAACGACGGTGTCGCTGCCCTGGTGGCAATGTTCGAGTTTCTCATTGTCGTAGTCTCGGCACGACTAAGTACTACTTAAATAATACACCATACTTGTACCCAGTGTGTTCCACTCGAGCTCCCGCTCAAAAGCAAAGGAGTGGGAATTGTATTAAATAGATGTTCATTATCTATCACTGTGCATCACACACTTAACTGTTAGTTTCTGCAAATTTTAAGTGGTGTGTGTTATACACTGGAAAATAAGGTACACAACGTATATCGATTTGTATTCCATTCTGTATAGTTTCCTGTATACACACTCTTATCTTACGTTCGTATAGGTCTTTCCTTGAACATGAGCAATTAGCTATTTTCTTGACTGATGGGTCATCCCATGTTATATATTGTGATCAATAAAGCAAAATCACACGAGACCTGAACCAGTTGCGGGACAGTTGAAAGAACTTCACATAGGGGCACCTGTTTTCTGACCACTGGGGTCCGCAAGGAGAACGCCGAAAAACAGCGTGTCACAAAAAAGTAAATGTCACTTTCCAGTAATCTAGCAATTTGAAGTAAGCCATCCCACAAATAAATGTAGTAAAACAAACCATTGAATTTCATTTCGGTTTCCTAACATATCTGAAGCTTGTATATTTGTCACTTTATTTAGTTAAATGTAAGCAGTCTTCATTTTGTGCGGGGGAGGCCGTAAGGAAGCTATAATATGATCCATTGGTTTATCCAGAGCCCCATGCATGGGGGTAATCATTACACACATATAGTTATCAGCATGTCATCATAACAGAAATAACCGTCCCCGTGGGGTTTAAACATTTGGGGGTGTCACCAAACATGAGGGGATTGGAAAAATATATATGAGAGAGTCTCTTGAACAGATTGGCAATTCTTTTGCTAGTGCTGATGAAACCTAATATTGTGCTGTTTTTCTAGTGCAGTTAAAGGTACTGGGTATTCAAACCTACCACTGATATCTTGCAGCTGCCGTTCCACAGTCCGAGCAACAACTGGGCAGTTGATTGTTCAGTACTCCTTGCATTTCTACGTGGAGTACATTAAATTGTGGCGCTGGAGGACGTACTTATATCCGATCAATCCGTTATATCCGTTATATCCAATCCGTTATATCCTTCGCGCAAAACGTCTCTGCGTCTCGTGCGCGTGCGGGTGGAGCGAAGACGTGCAATTTTTATTTTGTATGATGCAATGATGCAAGAAGAGTAAAGTGAGAAATAAATATATTTTCCGAAGTGCAGCGACCCTCTTTAATGTACAAATGTTTCACGTTGCGGTGTTACAATCATTCTTGAGAGATCACAGTGAGTTAGTTTCGGTATCGAACGTACTCATATGGCTTATACAGTTCTGCAGGACTATGGCAGTGCAAGTTCAGACTCGGAAAGGACCCAGGTGCCTTAGGTGGCTTTCCTCATGAAAGTGTCTGGAAAACATCAGCAGAATTTATTTGTTTTTGAGCGAGTAGGAAAACGGAACGGAACATTGTAACGACCGTTACTCCGGCCATTGTTCTGAATGGCCTCTAAGCATTTTGCTTGTCAGGGGGAACTGTGAGGGTTGATGTGAAAAGTTCACGATTTCGAACCTGGGCCGTCGACCCAAACTCGTCGTTGAGACCAGGGGCCGATCTAGGGTTTTTCCGAGGGGAGGGGTCAGCCATATGGACCAGTGCCAGGTGCATGCTGGGATTGGTCAATTGAACCCTATGTTGAAGTCTGGAATTGAGGGGGTCTGGACCCCCCCTAGATCCGCGCCTGATTGAGACCCTGCTCCTCATTTGCCGTTTCCTGGGTGAGGTCAGAATTGACGATTTCTCGCATTTCTAGGCTTTTTTTTTCGCATTTCTAGGCTCTTAGCTTGATTGTTACTGCTCACGCATAGCAGGCGTTTATGTGCTTGGTGAAGCAAAACACTGTTCACGGATTTCGGTTCCGCATGATGTCGCTTGTATTGATGGTCGAACTTAAAAGTACCACAGAAGTCATTTTTTACACCCTGTTTTCTTCCTATAAAACTGTGAAGTTGCCAGTACAATGCACCATGCGAAGTAATTCACACCACAGGGTCATAATTATTGCAGAAATCGAATTCAAACTATGCCGCAAAATGTGACCGTGTGCAACGGCGGCGGAGAGCAGCACCAGCCTATGACCTGCCTGGAACCCCGCGCTGACGCTACAAGGATCACGCTCGCTGATTGGTCCAGAGAAATGTCTGCTACTCCGCTGTCGTCTGCTACACGGCTATTCGGCGTTCTGAAAGATCAAGCTCGGTCATTATTCGCTCCTTCTAATCCCCAATTCTCCGGGAGAACCGGCAGAACTGGTTTACGGCGGCAAAGGGACAAGGCGCACATCACCACTGACCGGCGTACCAGAACTAGTTCTCTCTTTAACATCATTGGTGACGTGGCACCACCACCTCCTCTTCGTCATACCCGGGTGAACGCCCTGTTTATTTGAGGGGGAAAAAAAGGGAAACGAATTGCACACATCAAAACCTTTCGTTCTATCCGGTAAAATTACACACACACACTTTCATCAGATGTCTTAACCTGAATTTGTTTCCTCTTTTTTTTTGATGGCCCTTTGCACTCCTTTAAAACCAGATGGTGGTGATGGTGAAAGGGCTTGCCGTTGTCTGCCTCACAGAGGTGGGCAACGTCACGACTGATGCCCTGGGGGACTGTGCGTCCTGGGCCGACGTCTAAGGAAACTGTGCCGACATATAAAAAAAGCGTCTGCAGAAAGCCCAGGAAAAACGACAGACAGCACAGCTGGCACCGGGATTTGAACCTGGGTAAAACAGAGCTTCACAGCATGGCATGCTCCCAGCCAACCACCATCCCGCACAACATTTTCTGCCTTCTGTTGTTCAAAAGAGGAGACATGCACCTTTTTTGTGACACTTACACAGTTCTTTATTGTCATAAAAAAGTCGTACGCTTCCCATTTTCAGCATACCAAGGGAGAGAACGACCTCACTCGAGATGATTGATGGCTAGGAGCATGCTTTGTAGTGAAGGTTATTTCTAAGAGTGGAGAGGTTTCAAAAAAGTGGTCTGGCTGTCCACCACCTCCAGGAACAGCCTTCGTGGCATTAAACCGAGTCAATGAAAATTCCCATTGCAGTAACCAGTAGCGAATACAGAAATGCAATTCTCCTGTTCGGTTCGCTGTTACCATCTATTTATTTTTATTTTTTGCGTGTGTGTTCAGCTATCTGGGTACGTTTCTTTTATGATCGTTCATGGTTGTTCCGTTTGTTGGGTGTCTGAATCGTCTGAAAGTGCAATACCCAAATCAGCAAAGGAAACCAATCAATACTCAACGTCCCCCACAAAATAGAAAGAAAAATATGAAATGAAATAGCACCTACGGTGTCATAAAATTGTATGAACAATTCCACTTGTCTGAATATCATGGGATCAATGGTATTTATCTGAGCGTTGATTTTGACACCCGCATTTTTCATGCCTTACTCTCCTGTATAACGGGTGGTGGTCACATTGTAATGCTGTCCTTAATTTCCGTCAGCAGGCACATACTGCTATGCACATGTTGCTTGTTGAGATTGCAACAAAATACTAAAACTGGATAACTTGACTTACTCCCTTACTGCATGCAGGTAAATTCATTTTTATGTTAAAAATACATGTGGACCACTAAAAAAATGGCGTGCAAATACATTTTACTGTAAATCCAGGTCATGTGTCATATAATTGGAAATTAATTTCCGCGCTATAACAATGTCTAAAGGACGTAGTAATAGGGTTACCTGCCTCTTTCATACTTCACGTTAGGGACCTTCTCAATATTTTCCTTGTGTATTCAGATATTCAACGTACCAAATATACATCACATAAATATTCCAGATTCGCAATTTTGATGTATTTTCGCAAAGAATTACCTCAGTTCAAGAGGCGTTTTGCATCTCCTTTTCCTGTTCTAGAGCTGAAAGGCGTGCGTGTTGCGCTACTCTAGCGCGAGCTTGGTTTTAGGGGATGATGTTTGGGAGGCTCGCTTCATCGAGCTACGTTTTGGAGAATAGGTGTAACATCACAGTAACATTATTATTGTTTTATTATTGTAAAATAGGGGGACACGCTTTAGAGTGCACACGGCCTGACGTATCAAGTTTTAGTTTCGGTTTCAACATGTAGTCCTTTACCCTAATCTGTTTGTGGCTGTCCATTCACGCGTTTTTCTTTAATTTGCCTTGCATTTCACTGCGTAAAGAATGCGTGCCTCTATTAGGAGGTAAAGATCTTGTTAGGTTCGAAAGCATTTATGTATTTTAAGGCATATACAACGGAGCGTGTCACGGAGGGGTGGGGGGAGTGAGACGTTACCCCCCTTCTCCCGACTTCAGGAAGCAAGCATCGTAATTGTAACACTAACACAGCAACAAATTATGATTGCTTTTATCACTCCACGTTCCAGAAACATGGGGTTTCTGAGCCAAGTCTTATGGAAGGATTTCCACTTGAGGTCACCTTGTACGTAAGTGGTTTCAAGTGGAAATCCTTTCATAAACCACTTGGGATTGCAGACATTTTTCACCTGGCCATGTACTTGGCGGGCGCAATTGACGCAGAGAGTTAGATCCAGATCCCGTAGTTCTGAAGACCACCACAATAGACATTCTGCCCTGCCTCCCCAACCTGGAAAAAGATCCTTGTGGCGCCCGTGCAGACAGCGCCACAGGGTGTTTATTTTTATCTTTTATAGGATCGAGTAAGGTTAACTATGGCGAACTTAAAGTTCACCATATAACAAACAGCTTTAATACAGAATGGCTGAACCATTATTAATGAGCGCAAGCATTATCATCATCATCGAGCCCATAGCTCATGTGGGTCTTGAGATGGCACGTCGGGTTCCAGAGTCACGTTGCATACATCAAACGGGCACTCAAACTTAGTACGGAGAGAACCAGTAGAAACCGAAGAGTGCTGCGTACCGGTTTCATCACATTTTCAAACCTGTATCTACTCAACTCTAAAATGTAGTGCATCAGTTTTGTAAGCGAACCGCGAGGTGCGTGTTGGCGTTAAGATAGTGGAAATTCGTAGTCGACGATGCAGTTGTCTCCACGCTGCGGCTGCGGTGTTGGTGATGGTGAAAGTACCGTAATTTCACATGTATAAGCCGCACCACATATAAACAGCAGGACCCGTTTTTAGGAACGGTTTCAAAAATTTCGGGCAGATAAGCCGTGGGCAATACGACACGACTTATTTGTTAGACAAAGGAGACCATAGGGGAGGCTATAAACGCTGTGGTTCATACTCCGAGGTCGGACAGTGAGTGGACCGCAAAGTAAAAGTAGCACACACATGCTAATATGCCTATATTACAAGCTCAACCATGATCAATTGCTTTTTTTTTTCACTAGCCAGTGGGCTACAGCGACTTCAAGAACCAAGGAGTCTAAAACGCGAGCGCTAACAAACAAAGGCACCACGGCCGTCTACCTGTATTTCAGTGATAGATAGTGGCCCCCGATGGAGAATCCGTTGCCTACAAGGCATATGCACATAACTCTTCACAAAATTCAAGCTGCACTGGTGCTGTTCGAGTTGAAAATTGCAGTATTACTCCAAGTCATTGCAGACGCCGTCATGTGTCTCCAGCCTCTCCAGCGGCATTTGAAATCATCTGCAGAACAGGCTATGGCATCACGTGATTCTCTCTTCTGCGCTTTGCGAAAAAACAAGCCTTGTGCGCAGATTTCTCCTTTGGCGGCGACGCAGTCAGACGACAAAGCGGGAGAGAAGGAGGAGGCGGAGGGTCAAGAGCGGAAAGGAGTGTTCAAACGGCTCTTTGTGGACACAGTGCGGATGGGGTGCGCACACTGTCCACAGGGTGATATATGTGGGACGTCTGCTGCTGTATACTCATTGGAGCATCCCAACAAACGCGTCCGGGAGGCATTCAATGGATGTTCAATTTAGGCTGCGGATGCTCAGACCCTTGTCGGCTGTCCAGGGGCGGTTACTGGTTCTGTGGGTGTCTCATGCCAAGAGTAGTAAGAAACACAGGCGGTACCTTGTTGCAGAGTTAATACACCACGCAACTCGTCACTTGATTCTTGTTTTGGGGCAAAATAGAATTATCCAGAGACAGCTCCCCCTGCATTTTGTTTCGGAAACGGGCAGTACCCTCGAATTCGCGAAAGCTCGTGTGACAAGCAATATAGTATTTGTTCTCCCTGGAAAGGGAGTGCTAGTACCTTTCGAAGCTTTTTCATTTCCCTGTTTACTTTATTTAAACCGCCACGCTCTGTGTCCATTATGGGAAATACCGGAAACAGGTAAAGAAATAGTTATGTGGTGGCCACTCGCTATGGTTAGGGGTCCATTACTGGTGCCGGCACCAGCCCCCAAAACCCTTGCAAAATGTTTCAACATATGCTATGAAGATCATAAAAGCAACTTCAAACACCCAATAACCATCCATCCGGCGTCTCGATCTGAAAGCTATCAATATCTCACGGATGTCTACTGTACGTTTGTGGGAGCTTCGTGGAATGTGCAACAGGGGAAGACTTTTTTGTTCCCTGGACGTACACATGATGTCTATGGGATTTGTGGCATGCTCCCTGGGACGTTAAAACATCCGAATCAGGATATCACATGGATGTTCAGGGGACGTGTCTGGTTTAGTGGGTTTTCCAAGCTGTGAGATGCACCCCACATCTTGCACTCGGAAACACTGCCTGTGTGCTCGCGGATAATCGTGGTCAGTACTTACTACTAGTATTTATGTCGTGTCACATAGACAGCATGTAGCATAAAGTATGCCGCTACTTACAGCCAAGATACACTATATTATTTCAGATTGACCTCGATCTCGAGATGATGCGCCCTAAGACAAAAGTTCATGCACATAGCGCGTAACTGCATTTAACAAGTTTCCTGTCACAAGTTTTCACATACAAGACTGCGTTTCTGTTATCCGCGAATTCCAACTTCAAACTATGCCGTCTGCTTCCAATTCACGGATTGTTCAGTTTTCCCTGTGGCCAAGTGAAGCAAGTGCTATCGTAAGCGACCACTCATCGAGTCACCAACTCCAAGAACACAGACAGTCCCCAGGATGTCCTCAGTGTCATTGTGCCCTCGTCCTTCGATATCTGTCCCCAGAGCGTCCCGAGGATGATGTCCCCGTCTCGCGCATTGTCCACGAAGAGTCATTCACGTACGTTCTGTGCCCGTCCCTGTGGGTAGCTAAGGGGACAGGAACATCGTTCACTATATGGGAGCTGTCTGTGATCAGCATTTGGTACCAAGCGCACTTTTTAACTCTATTTGACATGCCGTTATGCTGGTTACAAAAGCACCCCCGTGGCAAAAGAGATATAATTCATTAATATTCGATTCAGAATGTGGCGTACGATTGCATGACCCCTGCTATAGGCCACTGTCATACCAGTTCTAACTACAAGCTACCTTGTATATGTAATCGTATTAAAAATGTACTTGTCTGTACACTATGAAGTCAATGCCGTGTATTTCGGGGCGGCTTTGCTTTGACTTGTGGGCACTTCATCAGATTTAAGTTGCAGGAAATTAAATTCTCCCAACTGCACTACAAAATTCAGATTATTTTTATCTGTACAAGTATAGACGAAGGGATATCTGGAAAGAATTCTGTCTAGCAGCTTGACGAGGATGGGCTCCTGCTTCACGTTAAGCTCTTGGCAGCAAATGCATGTACAAACATTAATTAAAAAGGATGCTCCTTATACATATGACAACTAAAAAAAAAACATTTGTGAATGAGACACATATAATATGACACAGCTTTGGAATTGACAAGTTTAATAGTGAAAATCCTTTCAAAGTAAGTTTATTCAATAAATTGGGTAGTGTATAAATCTAAAGATGGGTTAGCATGGTTAGTTTCTACCGCAGATTTTGACTCTAAATTAATACTACAGCTCGTCTTATCTAATTTATTAAATAGATAACGTAGCCTAGTTATATCAACCTAAATACATCTATATGTGGCACTGCAAAAAAATTGCTTCTGTGGAATCTCTATAACCTAAATCAGCAACTATACACAGCATCTTATTTTGCATGATCTGGAATTCACCCAAATTTTCCTGTGTAGTGGACCGCAGACTAGAAAATCAAAATGTGATAAAAAGAGCGAATTATAAAAGAGCAATTTTACACGGTATTGAAGAATGTGCCTGCCAATTAGCACAATTGCCCTAGATAACTTCTTCTCAATACCAGTTTCATGCATGTCTCATGATACTCTTTAATGAAAAGTAACACTTGTGATTTCACTGAATCAATAATCTCTATTGGGACATCTTTGAACATCAATTGAATATTTACAACAACTTTTTTTTTCCTAAAGATCATACCCTGGCTTTTGGACACATTTGGTTTAAGTGAATTCTGCTTTAGTCCATGTACTCAGTTTTGAGAGTATTTATATTTACCTCTGCCATTTCGTTATCCATACTGTCACAAATACACTAGTATCCTCAGTGCATGAAATAAGCTCACAATTTGTACGAAACTACACAATGTCATTAAAATACACAATAAATAGCACTATTTGGTTACAAATCAAAGTTATGTTCTCTTTGCAGAAGCAGAAGACGTATGTCGGCTTAACACAATTCCATTGCAAAATACGTTTCTTACTATAGTCATGAGAGACTACGTCTGAATGTGGCCTTCACTCCGTCGTATCGATACCAGCTAGGCTGTGAAGCTAGCCCTATGTGCAACGAGTGTGGTGTACTTGCCAACGTTGAGCACATACTCCTCCGCTGCCGGACCTGTATAAACGAGAGGCGTACACTGCAGTCACAGCTTGCCACCCTTAGCTGCCGCACCTTCAACTTGTCGACCATCCTCGGTCCTTGGGACATCGCGGTCACGGAGTAAGAAGACTAGGAGATGAAACTTCACTCTCTCCCGCGACCAGAGAATGTACGAGGAGCACGTGCTCGGCGGCCCGGCCCGCACTGCCATCTGTTGCACGGGGACGCAGACTTTCCGAAGCATGCGGTCACGTGATACTGTCGCTTCTCCGGCGGCGTGACTAAAACACGTGAAAGCACGTGAATTAAACGCTAGAAACGAAGAAGATGAAACGCTTACGCGATCCTCGTGCTTCTGTCGTCTGCTCAACAGAATCGAGAGGCAAGAGAATGAAATTGCTTTCCGTTCGTTTCGCTAAACAAGAAGCGCTATGTAGTTGACAAGCGTGACCTTTATTGCCAAGACAAACATCGTTCACGTTCATTAGCTTGTCATCATCCGTAGAGGCTGCCGTACGACTTGCGAAAAGCACAGCTTTCCCCTAGCCTTCCATGTACAAGCCCAAAATGGAAGACAGTGCCGCCGTGCCATCTGTCGCGTAAAGTCAGCAACTGCCTTTTTTCTCTCCCCCAACGTGACAGTCTCTGGTCGCGCGCCGGCGCTTGCTTCTATGGTCAGTTTCACCTCCTAGTCTTCTTACTCCGTGATCGCGGTCCACTCCAGGGCGGCCTTACGTCATGTGGCTGACTTCTATGAGGCGACAGGCCTAAAGGACTCATTATGACCCCAGCAGCGCCCTCGGACATTCCCAGCATCGCGATCACGTTCAGCATCGCGATCACGTTCAGCATCGTCATCACCACTTCAATCATTCCCGTCATCTCTCATCGTCATTACTCATCATTGTCACCACTCATATTAGACCCCCTAGCTATGGGGTAGTGTTCCACTCCTAGAGTGGAAAACCTCCCCACTTCATCATCACAATATATATGTTGTTGTTGTTACTATAGTCATGTTTAGCTGAAGAAAGAAAAAATTCTAATCCATCATCTACATACATCGTTGGAGATCGGGAGACACACTAACACAATAGGCAAAACACTGCACCGCCACCATGGGGGAGGGCACATGTAGTGTGATGCGGCCAGCCAATACGAAAGCAGAGTGGGTGTTACGGACTATGTTACCAGGTGGAGGAAGGGGAACGACGTTTTGTGCCCAGCCATCCTGTCGGCGATGCAGTACTATTTCTTAAAGTTGACGGACTAGATTTATTCCTTGTTACGTTGAACACTACTATACAGTGGACAGTTAATGTGAACTAACGCAAGGCATGAGACCGCCATTCCTGCTTCCTTTTTGCTCGTTTCAGATACGTTATGTCCGTGCTGCCGTTATCAGCGGATGCGCAGACAATGGAAAGTGAAAGGAACGCATGACCTCCTTGTATCGCTTCTTTCAGACACCTGGATTTCATTGGATTTCGATTTATTTATTTATTTTGGCCATTACCAGGGAATTATTTTGCACATGGAAGAAAGGGATAAGTTCACCGTGTATTTTCCGTAAATGAGATTGCTGACTTGTTCCATCTGTGACTTCGCGAAATTCAATTTCACCCAGATGTGCTCCCAGATTGCTTTGACTTCTGGGCACTGTATCAGATTTAAGTTCCAGGAACTTCAATTCTCCCAACTGCACTACAAAATTCATATTATTTTCATTTGTACAAGCATACCTGAAGGAGTACCTGGAATGAATTCTGTCTAGCAGCTTGACAGGTATGGGCTCCTGCTTCAGTAAACCGGCTTCAGTATAAAGGGCGTGCGAAAAATGCTTCGAGAATCAAAGTTTCACATTTTTTCTACAGTACATCACTAGAAGAGAAAAGACAAAACCATCTTTAACACTGAGATACGTAACACTGAGATCATTTTTTTTAGTTCACCATGTATTTTCCATGAAAGAGATTGCTGACTTGTTCAATCGGGGACTTGAGGAAATTCAATTTCTCCCAAATATAAATTGATAAAAGTGCACTGAAATTGCAGCAAGAGCTTCCCCGAAATCAATTGAGTTCATTTTTCAGTATGAGTTTTTGGCAAGAATGGTGAAACACAACGTACATGGAATAGATGTTCGAAACTGCAAAACAAGCCCTTCAGGTGACAATGCATACAGTTACAATGCATACAGTTGCAATGCATCCGTCACCCCAGTGTATCAACCAGGCCGATGAACACGAAATTGACAATCGGATATCTGATCCAAAGAGCGCCGTGCGGCGCTGCTCCGCGCAAGAAATATGTAAACCGAAACGGATTAATTACTCGAGAAAATCACTACTTGTCGGTGCAGTTTTTTCATGCAATATTTTTCGCTGAAGGTCCCGATGCGTAAAACATAGGTTCCATAAGCGTGCGAAGCAAAACCTAAAAGTTAAGATTTTTATCTCATTAGTCAGCCTATGCAAATGAGCCGCTCTAAACAGAGATACTTCGAGACGGTGGATGCGTGTTTAGATTGTGCATGTAAGCAGCTGATGAGATTCGAGGGAGGAAGAGGGGATTATTGCAGGTGACGTTCGGCTACGGGTCAGTTGCGTCGTCTGTTACTCCTTGTCGGGATTCCACCAGCAACGCTCCCTTTTTGGGTGTGTAGGTTAGTCTACACTGACACAAGCAGCAGGGCTTCCAGCCGTAAAGCAGATTTCACTCTGAACTACGCTTGAAAATGGGATATAGAAGCTACGTTTTCGACGTTTCGACATTCGGTGCGATGGTAGCGGGGAACCGCAAACGGCTGCAGTTGCGGAAGTGCGCCACTCTCTTTCCGATATGACACGGCGCGGCGCCACCTTAGGTCTGGGCTCGATGCGCATCCATGTAAACCGTGGTGTATCGTGTTCTCTCCGATTTGGACTTGATTTGGTTCGCTTGTGTCGTATTCATGTAAATCCGGCTAGTGGGAACCCACGTAGGCTCTCTGTGCGTCCTGCTGACTATAGTAGACGGATATACGCAGTAGGCTGGTGTGCGCGAAAGCAGACCACGGGTACAAGCGACTTCGCGGGTAGGTCACGTGATAGAACCGGGTCACGTGGCGCTCCGGTGACGAAGTGCAAAAGCAGGGAAGGATAACGGACGTATTTTCGTTACCGTTTTCATTTTCGTTACTGCTATATTTTCGTTTCCCTTATCCGTTTCTGATACCAGCCTTTCAATTTCGTTTCCGTTACGTTTCCGTTGCTGTTTCCGGTAATGCAACGACTGTTACAGAGCCGCCGGAAAACAGACCCGTCTGGCTCTGTCAGCACCCTGTTTTGCTCAAGTCCTGCTTCAGTGTCACGCATACACACTACACAAGTAATTTTATGTCATCGGGATGCGCACATCTTGCAATACTTTAAAAAAATGTACGAACATGTCTTCAGTTCTTGAGTCACCCGGAGTCCAGCAACTCAAGATGGGCGTGACCTTCATCCAATGTCGCATTGATAAGCGGACGCTCTCAGTAATAAATAATACATGCCATGCCACGGTGAAATAATAAAAAAGTAAAAAATGAAATGAATAACTAAAAATCGTAGGCTGTCATCCGGTGGAGTACAGTGATATGTTGACGTCATTGAGCTATGAGGACCGGGACGAGGCTTTCAAGGCTTTCGCGTCTCATATTTCCACCCTTGATAATTTTTCCTGGCGGGCTTTGTCGAAGGGCAGTCCGCGCTTGGTACTCGTACAATAAACAGCTATCTTATAGCGGCAGCTCGACTTGGGTTTTTGTTCCCCTACTGAGTCTAACGCACAACATGGTGTCAGAAGTGGGATCCATGGGTCTACTCTTCGTACAGCATGGATTTCTACAACTGCGCAAACTCCAAGCCCTTAAACATGAAGTATGGCAACGCCCGTGACGACGACGACGTCATACACTTTCACTTCATACACGTCATACTCTTTCTCCTTCAAACCCAACGAGTGGCCGGCATGGAAGCGAAGATTTCTTCGATTTCTGTCGGCTTCTGGATTGCGAGGACAGAACGAGACCAACTTGGTGGACACGCTCGTCTATGTGATGGGACAACAAGCCGAAGACATCCTTCAAACGTTCAAGCTCAAAGCCGAGGAATCAACCAACATCACAAAGGTACTGGAAAAATTCGAAGAGTATTTCGTACCTAGACGAAACCTGATTTACGAGCGAGCCCTGTTCAACACTCGAGTCCAAAAAGGAAGCCGAATCCGTGGACGATTTTGTAACTGCACTCCACGTCTTATCGGAAACTTGCGACTATGGTGAGTTAAAAGAGAATCTGATCCGAGACCGTCTAGTAGTAGGACTCCTCGATCGCAAGCTGTCAGAGAAGCTGCAGCTGGATCCGGAACTCAACCTCCACAAAGCGCTGGTAACGGCCCGACAGCATGAAGCGGTTCGAAAGCAGCAGGCTCGCCTTCGACCGGGTCCCGAAAAAGACGGCAACATCGATCGCATTATTAAACACTCAGTGGGTAACAGATCAGCCACGAAGAAACACCACCAAAAATCTTCAGAGAGTTCAGATAACTTCAGAAGCAAGACATGCCGTTGGTGCGGCAGGGATCCACATCCGAGGCAGCAGTTTCCTGCAAAAAGAAAGGACATTTCGCACTCGTGTGCAAATCCAGCTCAACAGTGCACGCAATTGAAGCACAGCAGGACGTTGGCTTCGTAGGCATCGCTGGAGGAGATGGCAGCACAAGATCGAATATATCACTGCTCCTAAACGGTAGGCCACACTTTGTCAAAATAGACACGGGAGCAGATGAAACTGTTATATCTTATGAAACGTTCTGCCAGCACCGTAAGCCAGGCATCACGCCAAGAAACCCCTGAAGACAGCTACACGGTGCAGACGGCAAACCACTCTAAATCGAAGGAACGATCGATTGTGACCTCGAGCTAAATGACGAAACGGCAAAACAAATGATCTACGTGGTGAAGGGACTTAGGAAGTCGTTGCTTGGAAAACCAGCAATAGAAAAGTTTTGTTTGTTCCCACAAGTGAACAACGTGGCTTCTCCCCCTCGTATCGGGGGCACCGAGACAGTCTACCTCTGCAATCCGCGTAAGGACTTCCCTCAGCTCTTCAAAGGACTCGGTAACCTCAAGGAGGAACATACCCTTGTTCTCAAACAAGATGCAAAACCGCATGCTGTCGTTTCTACGCGCCGAGTGTCACTCCCTCTCTTCAAAAGGACACGGGAAGAATTAGAACGAATGCGGAAGCTTGGGATTATCACACCAGTACATGAAGCAACAGAATGGTGTGCTCCAATTGTGGTGGTTCCGAAACCGTCAGGAAACGTCCGTATCTGTGTTGACCTATCAGAACTCAATCGACATGTGCACCGCGAATGGCACCCCATACCCTCAGTGAAGCAGACACTAGGACAGCTCTCAGGTGCAAAAATATTCTGGCGGCCGGATGCTAACTCTGGCTTTTGGCAAATTCCTCTTAATGAGAATAGCTGACTGCTCACGACATTCATCACACCGTTCGGGAGATTTTGCTTCGATCGCCTCCCGTTCGGCATCAGTTCGGCGCCAGAACACTTCCAGAAGAGAATGGCGAGGATCTTAGAAGGCCTCCAAGGGGTACTGTGCCACATGGATGACGTCCTGATCTACGGTTGTACAGAAGAGGAACATTCCCAGCGACTGAGAAAAGTGCTACAGCGATTAGACGACGCACAACTTACCTTGAATTCCGAGAAGCGCGTTTTTGGAACTTTCAGCATCACTTTCCTAGGACACAGAATAGACGACAATGGCATTCGACCGGATAATAGCATCCTCAAGTCAGTACAGGAGATGCCACCGCCATCAAACAAACGCGAACTCCGACGTTTACTTGGCATGGCAACGTATCTGGCGAGATTCGTGCCTCGTCTTGCTGATGTTCTACATCCCTTAACATCAATGTTAAGTACGAAAAACGACTTTGTCTGGGACAAGGCGCAACAACACGCCTTTCAACAGTGGAAGGACATTCTTTCGACACGTCCCGTTCTGGGAATTTTCGACCCAACAAAGGACACCATCGGATCCGCCGAAGCCTCCGCGTACGGACTAGGTGCAGTTCTAAGGCAACAGCAAAGCGACGGAAAGCTAAAAGTGATCGCCTACGCGTCTCGCACCGTGACCGAAACAGAAAGGCGATACGCGCAGATCGAGAAGGAAGCTCTAGCGTTGGTGTGGGCTTGTGAGAAGTTTAGGGACTACCTCATTGGAACCCGGTTTACTCTAGAAACCGATCACAAACCGCTAGTTGCCCTTTTCTCTACCAAGTCCCTGGATGACCTTACGCCAAGGCTGCAAAGGCTACGTATGCGTATAATGCGTTTCTCCTACGACATTGTTCACTTCCCGGGAAAGAGCTTCTCGCTGCTGATACTCTGTCAAGAGCTCCACTTCCCACAACAGAATGTGGAGACCTCGATGAAGAAGTTCAAGGTGACGTACAATGCGTAACAGCCAATGTACCAGCAACAGCTCCAACGCTTGACTGAATTAAAGAGCAACAAACAGCTGATCCTACTTGCCAGCAACTGGTCCGTCTCACTAAGCACGACTGGCCAAGCAAAAGGGACACCCCACATGATCTTAAGCAATTCTGGGATCATCGACATCAGCTGTCTATTAGCGGTAAAATACTGATGTACGGCTCAAGAATAGTCATCCCACAGTCCATCCGCAACACCATTCTACAGATGCTTCACGAAGGTCACTTTGGAATTGGCAAATGTCAACCTCGTGAGAGAGAGTTAGTGTGGTGGCCAGGGATAAATGCAGACATCGAGCAAATGGTAAAGGACTGCAACATGTGCGCGCAACACCGCATCAACAGGAAAATGCCGCTAATGCCTACATCATTTCCACAACGTCCGTGGGAAAAGGTAGCAATGGATTTGTTTTGCCTAAACGGACAATGGTGGTTAATTGTCACCGTCTAGTATTTGCGCTACCCTGAAATTGCTCGATTAACGAGTCTATCGGCCGCAACGGTGGTGAACCACTGCAAGTCCATTTTTGCACGACACGGCATAACGAACGAAGTAATATCCGATAACGGACCGCAGGTCGCCGGTGCAGAATCATCAGCATTTCGAAAATTCGCAGAGGAATTCAAGTTCAAACACACCACTTCGAGCCCGAGATATCCACAAAGCAACGGCATGGCAGAAGCATCCGTAAAGATTATCAAAGGATATATGAAGAAAACGGAGGATCCGTACGAAACGCTTCTTTCCTATAGGTCAACACCCCTCAAGAATAGCTACAGCCCAGCCGAACTACTGATGGGTAGACGATTGCGAATTAGACTTTCCACAGCGGAAGAAATGCTGCTACCCAAGAAGGTAGACCACGAGGCCGTAAAGAGTGCGAAGAGCTACTGAAAAAGAGACAGAAACAACAGTTCGATAGACACTATGGCGTTCGACCTCTCTCTGATCTTGATGAGGGTCAAGATATATGGGTCATCGATGTACAAAGAAGAGGATGCGTGAAAGGTCCAGCCTCAACACCACGTTCCTATCTTGTGGCAACAGTGAGCCGTGATCTTCGCCGCAATCGGTCGCATCTCATCCCGCTGTCACACAGTTCACGTGATGACCAGTTAGCCGAAACTACAGACCTCGCACATGCACAAATGCATGAAAGAATTCGCACTTGTGAGAATATGTCTCAAATGCATACCAGAAGTGGACTCTGCATTAGGCCAAAGACTTTTCCTGAGTCAGAGACTTCCAAAGGAGAGGAAATGTGAGGTATCTGGCATTCGAGCTCAGCCCTTGACTCATCTTCACAGCGCGTCTTCGCACTGCCAGTTAAAGGCTTTCGCGTCTCATATTCCCACCCTTGTTTATCTTTCCTGGCGGGCTTTGTCGAAGGGCAGTCCGCGCTTGGTACTCGTATAATAAACAGCTATCTTATAGCGGCAGCTCGACATGGGTTTTTGTTCCCCTACGGAGTCTAACGCACAACAGTTACCATTACCGTTACCCTTCCCTGTGCAAAACGTGTGCCCCTTCGTACACTTCTCTCATTCCCACTGTCACTCCTCTTTGATATCGCACACAGTGATTGCCACGAGCCTTATGCCTGGGTGGATGCAGTGTAGTGTCTAGCTCTACAACCGAGACTTAGATAAAAATGCGGGAGGGTATCTGCGCCGCACAGCGGTTTGGGTTCAGCGCATGATACCGTCGCCTTCGAAGTCGAGGACGATTCAGCACTGGGCAGTTTACTTTATTTTTGTTCACAAGACAGTTCTACAGTGTGATGGAGAGGAGGACCCTACCACTCACAAACTGCGCGGGGATGCAAAGTTCACAAATCACAGCGATGTGGAGCCTTTCCTAAAAGACATGGTGAGACATTAGACGTACAACACTGAAATGCGAGAGAACTTCATTTTCGGTTTTTTCCGCTCTATATGTAGGCGTCGTCCATTTGGTCCTTCTCAGACCTCGCAACTCGTCAAACTGAATAGGATGCTACCGTCGTCGCACTTTTACTACCTGAAGTGTGCCCGCTCTATCAGGAACTAACACAAGAACTTATTACGGAGGAAGCTTTCCTATTCGCATTACTCTTTCCTCATAATCCTGCGTAGCGTTGACAATGGCACCCGTGAGAACACCTCCTCCGTGACGCATTCCGAAGGATTATATATTACATTACGAATAGATATACATTACGAATCTATAACCGCGATTAGTATATTGCGCTGACAGTATTTTGCGTTCGTGCGGCAGTGACACGTTACCTGTGACACAGCGAACCTTTTAAGGGGGATCATGCCTGTTTCGTTGGCTTGCATTTTCAATGGGAGAAGCAATCAATTTTTTCTCGGCGAATAATGTACCGATTTCAACAGGACCGGTCTTATCTGATAGCTTTTCGCAATATAGATAAATATCATTTACCAAAATGTGTATATAGTTTTTTTCAAAAAACGTCACGCAAAATGTGAAAAGCTAGTGATTCACAATTTTTCCCACTTGCAATAACGCCCATTTCAGATTTTCGGCTTTTCAGCATGAACAGATGCCTTCATCTGCTTCACTCGAGCTTTTCGGTGAACCCCACCAATGCCCAATGTAGGTCGACGCTGGCTTAGCTGTTCCGAGTCTGGGAATGACGGAAGCTTGCTTATACTGTCGCTTTTTTGGTATCTTTGTGACACTCGAGCGTAATCTATTGTGGAATGTCACCTCATGCATCACGTTTACTCAAACGCAAAATCCTCTTCAATGACCAGAGGTCAATTTTCGATGTATTGGCACTCTTCCACTACACATACTGTAGAATGCAGTGATGTAGTTCATCCGCATTCAAACCCATTGCATTTCTTTCTTGCGGTCAGTATATTATAACATGGATTCCGCTGCCTCGCAAGTGTCCCCTACATTTTTTCAAAGAGTAATATGCTGACATCCATCTGAACGTAACGCTCATGGCAGCATGCAGATCCGAAACAAGGGCATTCAATCTTTAACTGTAAGCTCTGCGGGAATAATTGCACTGTTGTTTGCCTCGTTCGTTATAGAGGAAAGTAAATGTTTTTGCCGTGTTCGGTGTTATGTCCGATAGCGCTACCGCAGAGTGGGTAGTGCGCCCACCGTGCGCCCGTGTGCGTCCTCCTACAATTATCAGTAATGAACACTAGAAACGCTCGCCGACGAGGAACTAACCTGGCCTCTTAAAAAAAAAAGGATGGAACGCCCGCCTTTATTATCTCCAGTGTTGGTGAAAGACGTTTTAAGGCCTTATTTGTGCCATACCTTATGCTCCTGCTTGTCGCAAGCACATATCGCTAGAGGGCATGCCATAAAGTATCACTACAAGTGAAATAGTAAAAAGTTGCAATAGTGCGGCCCAGTAAAAAGTACTAAACCGTAAATAGGTAAAATAAGTCCAAAATTGGACAACTGTTGGATAACATAAAAACCAGGCAAACACGTAGAATACACGTTGAGGTCACATTCCCAGTCTGTAATGCCATCCTAGAATCTGCGATAGCGTTCAACGTAGATTCTACGCAGAGAAACCGCCCAAAAACAAGTAGAATAAACTACAATTTTATAACCATATTTCTACGTTGGCTGTTGTTTGTTCTACGTTAATAGAGAACGTTCTTGGAATGGCGTGAATCACAGTTGTCTATTGCAGGTTTTCTATTGCTACCTGTTCCTACTACGCTACTTTAAAGCTCCACTTCTGCTAGCGCAAAAGCGCAGGTATCTCCAAACCTGATTGTGTTCAAATACAACAGTACAAATGTGTAATAGTGAATATCCTATAAGATAATGAGGGGTCATGATCGTTTATTAAAATCTTAAATTAGTTACTGGTACATGTAGAGGCATGTAAAAAAAGGATAATCACTGATAATGGTTACAATAATAATAATCACATGCATGGTCGCTGCGTCTCTCCGGAACGGTCATCTCTAAAGGATAACCAATAACATGAGTCTCTCCATCTAGTGGGATAGGAGCCCAAACAGTGTCATAAATAGGCGTGAAAAGGAGACACTTTACAACTAGTGGGAACGCACGAATTGAAGTGTATTACCATTGCGGAAGCAGCCTCCTCACTGGCAGGTCCGAGCGTCGATATTCTCAACCCTGTAACTCTCCACTGCGCAGCCACAACATTCGCTCTTCGCATAGAACAAAAGGAGACCGTAGAGTTACTTCTCTCTATATGTAATGTGGTTTGGTCGGCATGTGCGTTCGGCGCATTTTTACGAGACAGTTATTAGTGTGAGCCTCAGGGGGCGACGTCTGCGAGCCTTTAGCCAGTCGCTATCCATTTGGATGCAACGGGGGAGGGTTCTGGCCACGGGCTCAACATTTTATTTTCTCGCATGAAATCCTGTCACTGGTAATCCACTTTAGGTATTATGTGCCACAAGATGTGTCAGAGCTTGTAGTATGAGCGTGTGGAGAGTGCATATGGTGCTGGGGCGAAACGAGAGCAGCAAATCCAGTGAAGCCTTGCTGTCAGTCAGAACAACCCACTGTGCAGCCAGCAGACCGAGCAGGTGCTGTAGACCAGAGAGGATGCCGAGGAGTTCTGCTTCCATAGAAGAGCTGGGAAGAGCTGCAAGGACGACAGGAGCTGGGAACAAGGAACAGGGAGCTCGAGATTGTGAGCCTGGAGACAAAAAAACTGTTGACCACCATTAAGCTCGACTGGTATTCTTGACTGGCGCAGTCAACAGTATACCAGTCCAGTTTAGTGGCGGTTGTCTTTATATTTTATTGTGTTTATTGGGAATAAGGGAATAAGATGGAATGGGGAATAACTTTTTGGTTGGTGGTTATGTACTTTTGCATGTTGATACATACTCGAATGTGACAAGGAAAGCCCTTTGTACGCACGAGCGCGAGAGGGAAAGCCCTCTGTGCGCGACGTGCGGCCGCGAAACGCATGGGGCGGTCTTGGCACGCGCTACTTCTTGGCGCAGAGTATCTTGCTCCAAATACCCTTCGATATTGTTGATGAACAAGGAGACGTAGAGACAAGAATAATTTATTCGCGTGAACACACAGAGCGAGGGGGACGTGGTTTCAGATCACTCCTCCTCTTCATCGTTTTTAGGTTACAACAGATATCGCATGGGGGGACACCGATGGTCACCAGTATCCTTGGTCGCCTTAACCCTCGAATGATTACTACTAACGCTCACTTTCGCCTATAACGAACGAGGCAAACAACAGTGCAATAGTTTCCGCTGAGCTCACAGTTCAAGATTCAGTGTCCTTGTTTCAGATCTGCTGTCGTGGATGTCACGTTCAAACGAGTGTCCGCATATTACTCCTTCAAAAAATATAGGCGACACTTGCAAGGCAGCGGAATCCCTGTTATGATACACTGAGAACGAGAAAGAAATGCAATGGGTTTGAATGCAAATGAACTACATCACCGCTTTCTATAGTGTCTAGTGACACAGTGCTAATAGATCTAGTCACTGAAGAGGATTTTGCTTTTAAGTAAGCGTTATGAATGAGGTGATATTCCACAATAAATTATGCTCGAGTGCTCGAAAGATACCAAAAAGCCACACTATTCGCAAACTTCGGTCATTCCGACTTTCGGAATACTTAAGCCAGAGTCGGAGTACATCGGGCATATCTGGGGTTCACCCCAAGGCTTGAGTGAAGCAGATGAAAACACGTGTTCATGTTGAAAAGTTAGTGCCTGGAATGGACGTTATCCGAGGTTGGAAAAATGGTGCGTGACTAGCTTCTCACATTTTCTGTAACCTTTTTAGAAAAGCAATATGGTAGATCACATTGATCTGTGTTGTGAGACCGGTCCCGTTGAAATCGGTACATTATTTGCCGAGAAATTTTTTTATTGTTTGTTCCATAGAAAATGCATGCCATTGAAATTTGAAACCGGCATGGTCGCCCTTAAAAGCTTCGCCGTGTCACATGTAACGTGTCACCGGCGTACGAACGCGAAGTAGTGTCAGCGCAATATATTGCTCGCGGGTTTAGATTCCTAATGTGTGACCTCCAAGGCGGCCGTGAAAGGGTGAAGGCTGCTTTACATATTGTCCCGAATTCTTCGGAATGAATCAGGGATAATGTATTCTCAAAGGTGGCATTGTCGCCGCTGAAGAGCATCATTAAGGGGAGAATAATACGATTAAGAAACTTTGGACACATAGACGACGTATCGCGCGGAACAACCAGAAAATGAAGTTCTCTCGCATTTCTTTTTCTTCCTCTCCATCACAGTCTAGCACTGTCCCGTCAGCAGAAATAAAGTAGACAACCCAGTGCTGAAGCTGCTTCGACTTCGAAGGCGACGGTACCATGCGCTGAAACCAAGCCGCTGATACCCTCCCGAACGTTCATCGAGGTTTCGGCAGAAGAGGTTAGAGCCCTGCACGGGCCGACCTTTCCGGGCATATTTTTATGCGGCCCGGCCCGGCCCGGCGTCTAAGCAAATAGAGCCCGGCCCGGCCCGGTGACCCGGCGAGTAGATCTCGGCCTAGTATTTCCAGCCGCGACGTACGCGTTTCTGCCGATTATCAAACAAATTTATAAGTAAATTTATAAGGAGAGAGGACAAACATACAAGTGATGGCGGTTTAACACCGTAACAGCACGAGACCAAATTAAATCCAGAACGCACGCGGGCATGGGCGTTATCATTACCCTGTCAAGATTTTGCGGAGGTAGAGCATGCTGTCGACAAACTGCTTCCCAGTCCCTACCCCTATCACCAAGCTTTGCCAAAGTGATTGTGAAATATGTGAGGAGTGAGGAGCAATGTAGAGTGGCTTGGAGAATGTTCTAGAGGGTCGAATCATATGCATAATGCAGTATCCTAGCTTTGCTTGTCTTTGCGAAATATGCACAGGAATGACGCAAGCGCATGATGATATGAACTAATGCATCTCCATTGTGTGGAATTAGCTGCGTGGCCCGGCCGGGCCTGACTCTCGGGAACATATTTGTCGGCCCGTGCCCGGCCCGGCCCGCGGTGCTGGCGTATTTTGTCGGCCCGGGCTCGGCCCGGAGCACACAGCCAATAACAAGCCGGGCCCGGGCCGGGTCGGGGGCCCGGGCCCGTGCAAGGCTCTAGAAAAGGTACACGCTACACTGCTTCCGCCCAGCAATAACGCTCGTAGCAATCACAGCGTGCAATATCAAAGAACAGCGACAGTGGGGGGTGAGTGGGGATGAGAGAGTGTACGAAGGAGCACACCTTTTACACTCCGTCAGCTCTATCACGTGACCTCGTCGCGAAGTCGCTGCCACGCTCCGTCTGCGTATATCTAGTATATCCGTCTGCTGGCCACGTGGAGGAGAGAAGAAAAGGAGGCGCCCCAGCGGCTCTTCGAGAAGCGTGGGGCAAGCGACGGTGAGGATAGGAGATGAGCTGTAGCTTCTTTGGAGCCATGCGAGGGTCACGTTACCTGAATGGCCCAATGAGGTCACTTTGCACACGTCACTTTGGGGGCCACTTCGGCGCGCTACCATCACACCTCTCCAAGTATTCCGAAATTATGCCTTGTGAGCTCCTATAGAGATGTATGTAACCGAAACCGGCCCCCAATCTCGGCTTCACTTCTCGGAGCAGTAGGGCTCCTCCTCTCTTTCCTTCCTCCATGGCTGGCCAGCAGGACTGGTGGATGCAGACGGCGGGTGGCAGCGACTTCGCGACGAGATCACGTGATAGAGCCGAGTCACGTGGGGCTCCGCTGACGGAGTATCAAAGTGCGCCCCTTCGTACAGTAATCTCATAACCCCATTGACGTTCCTCTCTGATATCGCAGACGCGGTGATTGCCACGAGCGTTATGGCTCAGCAGAACCAGTGTAGCGTCCATCTCCTCTACCGAGAAGTGGAAGAGCGTCCGGTGGGTATTCTGCAGGGTGTATCGTCGTCTCTCAAGGAGCTTCATCACTGGATGGTCTACTTTATTTTTGATGACGGAACAGCTCTAGAGTGTGATGGAGAAGAAAACTTTACCTCCAAGAAACTACGTACAAATGCAAGGTTGTTAAGTCGCAGCGATGTGGAGCCTTTCCTAAAAAACATGGTGAGACCTTAGACGTACAACATTGAAACGCGATGGCACGTCAGTTTCTGATTTTTCCGCGCGATATGTACACCTCATCCATTTAGTCCTCCTCACAGCTCACAACCCCTCAAACTGGATAGGATGCTACCGTTGTTGCCTTTTTATGTGGGTCCATATATCGGGAACTTACAAAAGAACGTCTTCTGCAACATGCTTTATTACGCTACGTCCACACTACGTCATCGAACCCCTCGAACGCCGGGGAGAGGGCTCATTCACCTCTGATTCAGCAGAGGAAGCATTATTTACATGTTGGAAGTTGGAAACATAAGTGAACCCCCAAGGTGTAAATCTAACTATCAGAAACTATCTAATCATCTAACTAAAAGAAACCAATGCCACGAAACAAATTCAAAAGAAGATTTAAATGAAAGTGACAACAGCAACAGAAATGCAAATAACTGTGACAGGAATGTGTTTCGCGCGCTTTTAGATGAATAATACATGGCTGCTGTGGACACATGAAAGGGGGAACGTTTTGCAGTGAATTTTTGGCATAATGTTATTATCATGAAACGTTATTAAGTGGTGAGTTTATTTTTAGCTTTACTCCCGGCGAACGAATTTAGCTCCGATTTTCTCTATTCCAGGATGAGATGAGGTTTCCTCATGATAAACGTTCGCGCGATCGACAAGTAGGCTCCTGCCATACGTGGTGCAACTACTGAGATCTGAGAACTGAGTCTCGTGCTTCTCGTATCTTTGCCTCACTTACCACATCTCGAGTGTTGTACGCGCCGTTTTTCTTTCTTTTCTTTTTATTTTTTTCTAATCAGGTCCTTGTGCTGTTATCTTTGCTTCACTCTTTCCCGTGCGGCGCCGACGGGGCAATCCACCTTGCCGTATAGCACTCCTTCCTTCACTGAATATTATTAGCTGCAACCCATCCGTTCCATGCCAACACTATACCATGCGCTGAAACCAAGCCCCTGCGCGGCGCTGATACCCTCCCGAACGTTCATCGTTCGGAATTGTCCTCATTTGTCGTTCCAGAAAGAAATGTTTAAGCGAGAGGTACCCGTGTCAAAGGATGTTGGGCAGATACCTCATGTATACACGCTGGAAAAGCGGCGGCTAGGTTTTAGCCGCATTTGGAAAAGGCACGTTGTCTCCCTCACGGTATTGTGCAGATAGGTTTTTCCTGCATAATGTTGATGAGAAATGCGATCATCACTGAGAGCGTCACCTCGGTTTACGGTGATTAATGTGTTACCCAATAATATGCGTAACACGACAGAGACGAATGGGATGAAGGAACATTTTATGAAGCCCACTAGTACATCTCTCTCCTTCGTTTTTTCTTTTGTTTTTTTTGTGCTATAAATTTTCAGTTCCATTACGATTGCCTTGTTTCTTTAAAAAAAAAAAAACAATAATCCACGCAGGTAATAGATAATTCGATTTCGACATCGTAACAAATGAATTGTTAACACTCCATGGACAACCTGCGTGCTTTTTCATATTTCTATCCTCGAATGAGTTGAAGTCGGGTGCAGGTAATGTGACCGTATTCCTCCGTGCAGGCAGGATGGATGAAAGAGCGGGACCTGTCCTGTCCAAATCGGAACGCCTGGTCACATTACGTGTTCGTGCATAGCTTAAAGGACAACGGAAGCGAAATTTGTCCATTGCAAAAAAGGGACCGAACAAGGTGTAAATATTATGTAAAATTATGGTGCCACTAGTATTTTGCAAGTACGCTGTACGGATGGGCATATTTTTGACGATTACGAGCGCGCTGGGCCGCCCACCCGACACGATCGCCCATGGAGCGCGCCAAGCATTGCGGGAAAATCTGAGGAGCGCGTGACGTCAAATATCTCTCGCGCTCCATGTGCGGCTGCACGGTAAACGGCACAAACACGGCGAATTCTGAATAACGCCTGAAGATGTTCGATACGGAGATCTCGTGAAAGTCTGAAGGCGATATATCCTATGAGAGATGGGTTCGTACATGCTTCTTCGTCTCTGTTCTTTCCCCGTAGCGGGAATTAGACGTACGCCGAAACGCCAAATGAAAGTCAGGAACTCCAACAGGAGAGCCAACGTGCGTCACTTCCGTGGTCTGCTACGGCGGCGCGGCGACGCTCACCAGGGGCTCAGAGTGCTCCACAGCCGAATGTTATATCGCGGTTGTGGCGGCATTTCAACTAATATACGCAAATCTAAGTCGAATTCCGGATTGTTTTGGTACACATCGCAATATGAGGCAAATAGCTTTGCAGCCTATTTTCGCTTCCGTCGTCCTTTAAATTAGCAATACTCACGCATTTACAGAAACAGTGGATTTCGGAGGAACGAGGGGAGGTGGAAGTGGGGCCAATATATTGGGCGGGGCTGCCCACACGAGCTCGGTACTTGGGACCTGGTTCGCTTTCTTTTTTTTTTTTTTTTTTTCGTGCATGAAGATTAGGAAAGTATTCTGGTATTACATCATCTGCGGCAGGTGGTTGCACGGTTTGTTGACTGGTGTAGATCCTAAGACATTTCGCAGCGCCATGTTCACTGGCTACGGTGACGCCCCTACAATAATACTCGTCTTCTACCGCGACCGTCACTACTAATACGACTTTCCAAAACCTGAATATGTCTGTATGTGCCATTCATATTGAGATGCACACTACTGCCCGTGGTTGACCTTTCCTTTTTACCTGCCTCTTTTTTTTTCGCAATAAACATATCCCCCCCCCCCCCGTGACGATTGGTGTAATTGATGTGTGTTGATGCCATTGAGCGATTAACCGTATATGCTATACATGAAGGCTATCGAGCGTAGCTCTAGTCATTCTACATTGCGAGTGTCGTTTTAGCGCGCACTTTTTTAAATATTTGTACACTCAGTGTTCTTTATGCACTGATCCATCAAAATGCACCTCAAAAGCTTGGAATACGGGTTCACATCGATGCAGATTATCATCTTTCTACGTAACTTGTGGCGCTGTAAGAGAATCCCTTTAAGGTCAGATTTCGATCATTTATAAAACATAAGTGAACACAGATAGCTGCTCTTGTCGACACTTAAGTGCTGCACATTTGGCACTTTTAATTTTTTTTCTGGTAACCCAAGTCATGAACTGTCTCATGAACTGTTTGACTTTACACGCAGAAACTATTGAAGGAAGGTGTTCGTTTCTCGAAAGAAGACATCAGAGAAGAGGTGGACAGAATGAACCTGAATTGCGAGAAGTATGACCTTGTCGGCAACAACGGCCAGCACTGTATCAAAAGGCTGCTCGGAAGGCTGAGTGTACCAGTGTCTGACGTCGATATAAAAGAAGCCATTGCCATTGGAGTCGGCCTAGTTGCAGAAGCCGCAGTTACAGCCTTGTTCAAATCCGCGTCTCGATAATTAAATGTGTTCTATCGACGTTCATCGCCTGAGTATTGACACACAGCCCTGGCAGAAATATCAGAGAGTGGTAGCTGTTGTAGAAAAACAGTCGGGCATGACTGAAGTCAGTGAGCCGAGTTCAGCAAAGTTCTCCTTTTCCCTGAAAGATGAAAGCCACTGAAAAGGCTAGCGCGCTGTAGGACTCGAACCCAAATCTTCTAGATTTCTGTAGGCAACTGTTGAACATGAGAGAAGTGATGTTCTGAGGTTGGAACAACATAGAAAGGACAAATACATACAAAGCCTGAAATTTGCCAGAGCCAACGCCAAATTTGCCCTTTCTATGTTGTTTCAGTATCAGAACATCAGTTCTCTCACGTTCTCTTTTTCTTTTTTCTGCTTTCTTTCTCCTTTCTTCTTTTTATTTTATTTTCGTCCTTTCCTTCACCATGTCTTTTTTTTTCGTATTCCGTTCTTCTATTCTTTTTCTTCTCCTTTCCTTCCTCCTTCCCTTCTTTGTCTTTTTCTTTTCTTTTGTTCCCATTTTTTCGATAGCAAGCCGACCTTCGGCCGACCGGCTTTCGGATAGCAAGCCGACCTCCATCTGGCTAACCTACCCTTTCTGTTTTGTTAATAAACATACCCCCCCCCCCCCCAACAAAGTAGTTCTGCATTCCTGTTGCTCGTTTTTCCCTTCCTCTCCCTATCTTCACAAACTGCAGTGTCTGCGACGAATGCTAGAAGCGGTCTTCGCAAAGTGAGACGCTGTATTACGGAATCGGGCATTTTCTCTTCTTGGGGAGCCTGTTCTTTCAAGTCTGAGACACCCCAGGTGCCGGATCCACGCCGCCAGAGGCGGTGGGATGGAATAGCTACGTACGCGTGGTTCTGTTTGCTCGCAGCAGGGTTGTTTACAATACAGGCTTATACAGGTATTGAGACGTGTGTTGTGTGTTGTGCCTCTGGGTGTCCAGATCCCGGCTTCTACTTTATGGAGCACAGGTATATATTCCTTCCACGGCATCAAGTAATCTGTGCCCTCTAATTTTTGTATTGCACTGTGCCTGTGTTTTGCTCATTTGGATTACCTATAATGGCTTGTACTGTACGTGGCCTGGCGTATGGTTTCACCCATGTAGCCAAAGATGGGACAATAAATGTCTAATCGACGTCTAAATTTGGACGTCTGGCTGGTCTAGCAGATGTCTCTCAATAGCCTTAATATCTACACTCTCAATGTCGTCCCCTTTATTTAAAGACAAAAAACATAGCCAAAAATTATCTCTATTTAGAAGTGCCAACTGTTCCCTTTTGTTTCTTCTGAAGGAAGGCTACATGATCATCTCTAAAACTATCAAAATTGCCTTTATATTAAGGGGACTCTTTCCTCTAAAATATACCTTTGCTCCTCTCTAATTTTTGTAGCCTTTATTTAGCAGGCTGTTTGTACCCTGTGAGATAATCCTTCTATATTGCTTTTCCAAAATCTGTTCAGATCCCGTTACACTCCACAATAACACTGAGTCTCGTCTCCAAGGGCTATCAGAGCCGCCTTTGCGGCGCTTGGCGAATATTATTTAAACAGAACAGGACCTTTGAGCTGGCAAGGTCCAGGAATCCTGTTTAATTAATATTTCCCAAGCACTGCCAAGATGGCTCTGATTGTGCTTGGGGACGAGACTCAGTGTTGTTGTGGAGTCTATAACGGGAGCTGTATACAGATTTTGGATATAAGCTGTACAAAAGGATTATCTCATGCGAGAGCCGTACAGTATGTTTCGAGAAAAAAACAAAACAGTCCACTTGGCACATCGGCCAATGGATGGGCCGCGTGTACAGCTCACTAGTACAAAAGTGCGCGCTTTAAACTGGGAACTCGTGAAAACTTTGATACACGATGGTTGCCAGATAGTACGTTCATTAAGGCGGTAGTACATAAATAATAAGTATTAAAACAATAAGCAGTAAAATCATATATGACTCTTTCGCGAGTGTGACAGAATGTGCTAACCATGACGAAGAGAAGTGGGCGTCGATAACATTCTTCGTCTCTAAAAAAGGAATGAATAGTCGTCGCTGTGCATGTTTTTAAGTGATGCGCCCGACCAATGGCCCTCTCACACAAATCTTCTAATTTTGAAAAATGTTTATACAAAAATAGTGAGCACTAACACACGCGTATCCATCAGCCCGTATAAACGTGGGGAGCCTACCAAAGGGGACTTTCCTGGTCTGTGGTCACTGGTGTCGAATTGTTCCGCCAGGGCATTTTTGTGAAGAATTCCGCTGCACACAGTGCTGCGACCACTAGCCCCCTCGTTTATTGCGACAACAATAAGAAAAGGCACAATTAAGTTGATTCAAGAATATATTATCAAGTGATACACACATCACAAAATTGTGAAAACTATACCAAACTTGGATGTATCAAGTGAAATGGATTACAATCACAGCCACAGGCCTTTTGCGAGCTCCTACATTTAGAGGGTGATATAGTCAAAACTCTAGCAGCACAATGTCCTTTTGTCGTTGCCGGCTTCATCAACGCCCAGTAAAGTAGCCAGGACATGGACAGTCGGCGCTGCACATGCCACGGCGAATGCCGTGATTGTCTTTGTTTGTCACCGGCATGGCGTGGACTCCTGAAACAGGCATGTGGCGATGTCTTTCTCATCAAGGCTTAACGAGTGATGCTCACCTGATAGGTGTGAGCGCGGTGCTGCAATTGCTAGAACAGAGGATAAACTGCTAGGTAAAAACTCTTTGCCAATTGATGCGCGAAACAGGCAACTTACCGACAATTTTTCAAATGCTGTCCATGGAGACGCGCACCACACGACTTCGCATAACGACAAATGCGTGCCTTGACAAGAAGACGAAGGGGGAAAGAGTGGGGTTGATCACGTGCGACGCGAGCTGCCGTTGTAGAGGTGACGGAAGCTCGGAAGGTCGGAAGGACGGAAATTGGAAGGTGACATTGCTAGAATTGCATGTCGGTGCGAAGGAGTCATGAAAATATGTAACATACCGTTTGCACAGAGAGCGGTTAGTAACAGTCACACCGCATTGCATCTTGCTATCTCCGTATCAGCGCTCACAATACTTGCAAGACATCACAATACTTGCGGTGACATCAAAATTGCTTCTATATTAAGGGGACACGATAGCACGGCGGCAACGCTGCGCTCCTGACAAAGCCGTCCCTTTGATTTTGAAGTTAGTTACCTGCGTATAACTTATAAACTGGGTGTCACCTTAAGGACAGCACACACACACATACATTGGATGGTGATGGGGTGGGCGATTAACCGCCGCTGAGGCGGTACATTTAGACATCCGACGTCTACCGCTAGCCCAACTTTAGACCTTTTATACACCAGACTGAGGCAGTTCCTAGCCCTGTACTAGACCTTAATTATCCATAATGTCTAGGATTATACCTTCATTAGCCTTTACTTGGACCTCACCTAAAAGCTTCTCTGTATGTGTGCGTGTGAAAGTGACATGCAGTAGCTCACATATGAAGCACATTTTGACAAAACTTTATTTTAAGTAAAGCAATTAAAACACTGCAAAAGTGACCAACGTATGCACTCTGTACAAGTTCATTCGGGTACAAATTCATTCGTCTGCACTGCGCCTCTGGCGCTGTCCTCAAATTAGTAGCACTATCAAAACAGCCTCAAATCACACAACTGTTATTACATGGCTTTCAGAAGCGTGAGCATTCATCATCGAGATGGGGATCGCTTACGAGAAACAACACAAAACAGTGACCCATTAAAACACAAACTTGATTCAGCACTTACACGTCTTTGAAAGCGTACCGTTGATCACCAACACACACGCCGTAATGAACAAAGCTTAAACTGATGGGGCACGTATCCGCAATATCCAACCAACGAATAACGACGACCAAACATTGTACTTCACTCAGTCATGTCCTCGGCGATGGTGTTCTTCTGTCTTTTCGTAGGCTTGGGGACTCGTGATATCCCGTCCAGTTTGCCTTTCTTTATCCAGCGTCGGCGAGAAAGAGTTCCATTACCAGCACGCGACGACTCCATCCATTGCCTGCCACTTCGTACGGGCTTAACCTGCAAGAAAGACCATTTCAAAATACATTGCTAGAACTGCATGTCAGTGCCGGCCTGAAACGCTCTCACCCACATGCAGTACAATGTTGCACAGATGGCAAAAACAATAGCTAGAAGTAAGAGCTTCAGTATGAAGTTACAACAACAGCTGTACCATGAAGGAGTTGCTCACAACCAACACAAAGTTTGAAATCACGCGGACTTTTTGCAACGCGAACGAGATGGCTCTCAGCGCGAAAACCGCGTGCACAGCATGGTGCACACATAGAGTTAATATGCAGTTAATAGAGTAATATGGAGTTAATATGTTAGGGTGCACAGCATGGGGGAAGGAAACACAGGAGCGGCCCTTCCAATTTTTTGCCATTTTGACGGGCATGCCAGCTTTGCACTGCATGCTGGGATGCTCCTGTCTACCATGTGACCGCTCACGTGACCCCAAGAGCATGCGTAGGTCAGCTGCCAAAGCAGACGACGGGAGTCGTGGTTGTCTTGCAGTTCAGATATCTGCATTGTGATGAACGACGCGCATCCATCTTTCTTTGTGTGTGTTCGGAGGTCTACTCTTGGTTTACCATTTTAACATGAAAAACGGTTAGGAGCAACCATTTTACTACAAGACCGGTCAGGTTCTGCAGGACAACCACGCAGGACTAGAAACATCATTCGCAGTAGCGATGTTTGTGTGACGACGTGGCCGCGTGTTGTGTGTTGCTGAAGCGGTAAAGCAAGCCAGGAATCAAATTTGTACAACGCTGGAGGCAATCAATTGAATCTGCAGCTGCAGCACAGCGCCGGCTTGCAAAGGGAGGGCTCAAGATGAATCTCTCACAGACAGGGGTACGCCCAAACAGCCGTTCGCGTGCGGACGCACGCTCTCCCGTTCGTCAATAAACCAGTCATCATTATGTAGCCACAGTGAAGCCACAGTGACTCCAGCCTTATTCACCTTCATCCCTTCATCATTCTCATCATCACTCCATTTCTCATCATCACCCCACCCTCACAGTACATGCTTACAAGAAACGTTATTCCCGTGACAGAGCTGCTTTCTGTTGAACGACAGCCGCAACCACGGTTCGAACACGTTAACAAAAGGATGTTTCCCCAGTGGTGCTCAGATTTTAAGAGTAAATGACTTTGGAAAAGCGTAAAAGCAAGAAAAGCAGCGAGAGCAACAAAGCGTTGCCAAACCGAAACTTTAGAGAGGATCACGTGGTGGACAGGAAGTAATGGCGGTTTTGACAGGAGCGACCGCCAGAGGGGTCCCACAGAAATCTGCTCGAAACGGCCGCTCCTGTGTTTCCTTCCTCCATGGTGCACAGACTTGCAAATTGAAATGGAGAAGGGAGAATGTCACGGTCACGTTGGTCACGTGGTGCAGAAGTCACGTGGCGCTGCGCTAGTCGAAAGAGAGGATGAGAGGGTAAATCAGAGAGGAGACGCGGGAGGCGGGTGAGGCACGAAGTCAGAGAAGAGTCCGGATTTTTTCTTCTGTTCTCTCGAAGCTCGGAAGCTCGCTCGGAGCCTTGGCTTGTAGAGGAAAGTTTACTGGTTGTTTGCGGTTAATTTTGAAGGCATCCTTGACGATTGTAATTTCATCTGAAGTGCAGTTACGCTATTATTTCATTGACTGCCTTCAGATGCAACTAGTGCATCGAAAGCCGTAGATGTGCTCGTGTAACACGCAGCAAATGCGTGTGTGTGTGTGTGTGTGTGTGTGTTTTGTTTTCTTTCAGCTACCTCCTCCTCCTTCAATTAACTGGATGGCTTCAGGAGCTATGTGGTCACCCTTGTTGGCACCTGCAGCAGAGGAGTCACAGTAAGCGAGTTTCGCCGCCGCGATAATAGTGTCGCCGCCGTCGCCGCTGAAATTTCCCGCCAAATTCCGGCTATTTGATTTTCATTGGCTCCGGTCCCCCACGTGACCTTTCTCGATCATGATTGGCTGAGGCTCATTTAACCTGTGGATTCTCCCGCGTTCGTTTCTCCGAGGCGCCGGCCCGTCTGACCGTTGTGTAGCTGCGTCTACGTATGTGAGGAGACGGTGATTTCGTTTCGTGGATTTCGAAGATGTTCGAGCCATGGACGAACGCCTGAATGAAAGGTAAGCAGACAAACGTATGATGCATGTCAGTGATCAGACGTTTAATACTGTCGCCTAACTGTGTGTATGGAGGTACGCCTTGTCCCGTTTTACATCACTTTCTGCCGGTTATCACTCATGATCTGTTAGATGATTATGCGTGGCGTTACTCGTTGCGTTTTGTTGCGCTATTTGAATGTCTTACGTTTAACAGACTGTTGTGCATGAAAAGAAAACAGCATGCATCGCGTACGCCGGGCTCCTCGAATTTTGTCATTAGGCGCGTAACGATAGCGTGTCTTACATAGCGTATTCAGCCAATTAACGTTGCCTGTGCTCGGGTTTACCATATCAATTACAGGTTCCTTTTTTTTTAATTCAGACGCCGACAGCTGTTCGTGGCCTTGCGATTCGCGAGCATGTGGCCTGTCACCTAAAAATTCTACAGTTGTGCTGGGATGAAGAGGATGGCTTCTGCGGCTCATCACGTGCTATGTATGTGTAATAATATCTACTTTCTATAAACCTAATAGGTTCCCTTAAGGATTGTATAATATGATAGTCACGCTTGCTGTTGCTCGGCACTATTTATTCTTTATTTATTCTACAGTATTCTGTAATAATCGTGTACATTTACTTGCATTCAAATGTTGCTTCTTGTTTATATGTTTACCGTGTCAATAAATTTGTACATGTGAATTCCTTCGTCTTCTGGATTTTCATTTTCTGCTTCTCGATAATATTAGCAGATGGCCTGGCGAAACGCTCGGAACAGAGGGAGGGGGGAGAGAATTCGAGTGAGAGGGTGTGGAAAGGGCACGCAGCGCACATGCGCAGTTCGATCAGCCAGCGCGCGCTTTTTGGCGCTGTTTTCCGGCTAATTTGTCGTGATTCGTTACGGATGATCACGTGGTCAAGAGGGGCGGTGGTTTTCGTGGCGAAACTGTGGAAGCTACAGCTGCACTCCACTGCCTGCAGCTCCATTTCCTCTAAACTTCTGCGTGATTGCGAAGACGTGATTCGAACGTGCCACGCTCTGACATGAGCGTTACGATGATTTCCTTCGGTCTCCCATGTGTACTTTGTGCTCCCCGTTTATATTTATAAAACGGGAGAGCGCAAGAACGGCTCGCAAGCTAATTCTGTTGCGTACTGCTCCAAACTCATCTCCTCTTTCGTCTCCACTTCTTCTGCAGATACTTCGCTTTGTGGGAAAACATGCTTTTTATGCGTATGCTTATACAAGGCTACCTGAACCAATTGCTTTCTTTAAAAAATGTAATGTTTCTTCTATAATTATTACGCGTCGCATTTCCGAGCTCTATGATGGAACTGGCTTTCCTGAGATCCCCTGCGCGGGAGGGGGTGCGGAAGAGGGGGGAGAGAGGGCTGCAAAAATCGAGCTCATACACGGCTCTGGTCGAGCTTGTCTGCTAACTCCATCACCCGTGGAGGGGGGCGGCAGTTATTTATTGGCAGGAAGAAAAAGAAAAACAGAAAGGGAATCACCCGTGGGATCAGTGCAGTAGCTAGGAGGCAGAAGAAGCCAAACAGAGTAGAACAATTTAAACGTTAATTCCAAATACGAAATAGTACCCGCATACGAAAGTATCTGAAAGTTCTTCTAGGGCTATGGAACAATCCACCATTCTAACGCTTTGCGGCAGACGCCCTGCAACGATTTCCGACAGACACAGGCTGGGCTCGACGTTGACTGTCACTCTTTGACTCTGACTACTCTAGTGTCCCAGTGACCACGTATTTCAGTGTGCACTGCCTGAAACCAGGGATGGCGAGCGAAATTACAGGCCCTGGGGATGGGTCATGCCCGGGACCCCCTCCTCACGATACCGTCGTGATAACACAGTTCAGTACTTCTTTGTATGATTACGAGAGGCCTTGGTTCTGATAGCCCCCATCCCCCTCTGCCCCCCCCCCCCCCCCCCCGCCGTCTCACCGCCCTTGCCTGCAGCCTCAGCAAACGAATGCGGATCAACAGGTCCTCGTAGCTCTCACCAACCTGACAACGTTTCCGCGTGTTTTACCTCTACATATCCCCCCGCACACGCACAAAAAGAAAAAAAAAGGCACGACACTGGGAGTCGTACAACAGTGAGTTTACGATGTCGCCAGTGCAAATAAGCGTATTCATTCCTCTGTGTGCAGTGCCTCTAACTGCAGTGGGAGAGCGGGCCGCTTCAGATTTACCATGCCCTATAGGGGCGAGGCCTGCGGCTCTGTTTGTGACCCATGCCCACTGATATACCTGTTCAAACCGTTCATTCCTTTACTTCTAGCATTCTGGCTGGTGTTACGTGGACTAATATTCTCCCTGTACATCAAATCTGATCAGTACAGGTTGAATTCCATTTTCCTCTGTGCTTCCCTTGAATGGTTGTTGCATTCTACCACGAACTGGTAGCAGACCCCTTATCTGTTAACCTGTATTGTTGCTCATCTATAGAGCCCTGTTGGACTTAGAAGTAGATCATATGACATGTATTTTTGTTCAGTTACTCCCCCTGTGTGTGGATAATTTAAATACACCGATACAAGTTTTGCAAACTATGACCTTTACCATCCTTTGGAGTCCATGTAGTTTTTCTCAGTTTCCAATCTTTTGCGTATACGAAGAGGGGAGTCAAGTCCTGTAGATCACATAAACAAAATACAGAAGCCGACACTGAAGATTTTTGTTTAAGTTTAATTTGTACAAGCTTTCGCGTGGAGGTCCACGCTTCCCCACGCGAAAGCTTGTACAGATTAAACTTAAACAAAAATCTTCAGTGTCGGCTTCTGTATTTTTTTTCCAATCTTTTGAAAACTTTCCTTGTTTAAAGCCTTCGTTGCACGAAGGCTTGTTCAGAAATCCTCGGCCGTACGCACTTCCAGGTATACGAACGCAATCTCACCATCGCACACACAAATACAGGAGTGCACCGCTGCCCGATGCTGCAGCCTCTACTAGTCCCGTCATATTAGAGTATTGCTAGCAGCAGCATACCGGCCACTGCTACTGATAACGTTGCTACTCCTCCATAGATATTCGCATTCACTTCGGATTGTGTTGTACAACGTCTGCACCTATAGTTCTCGGCATACATCCCGTACTAACGACAACAGAGAGAGGGCGCAGACAAGCTGGTTCATGATGACAAGGATGTAACCCGAGGCAGGGAAATAAACAACAGACAACAATTTCCTCAATTTCCTTCCTTGTCTGTTGTTTATTTCCCTGCCTCGGGTTACATCTTTGACATCCCGTACTAAGCATCAACCTCCTGCGCAGCGATTACATATACATAAACATAGCATCAGCAAGCAACTTCTGTGCAGAGGGGATACCACCTCCCGGGCACAATATGTTCCCTGCGGGACAAATTCTGCACTGCCTTTCAGCAAAGAGCTGCTTGATTTTTTATGCCATATATTGATATCGCACGCTAGTTCTTCAAACTTCACACTGAGCTGCGCTATCGGTTTACTCATCTGCTAGTTAATATTTGTACCGGCGTTATAGAAGGGGTACAGAAGAATGACCAGAATTTGGCAACACCACAGAAACACTAATGTACAGGGGCGAAAATTTCGAACGACAAGCGGAGCATAGGCCCAATTCTAGTAGGTCACGATTACATGCCTGCATAAGTTCTTTCAGATAACGCCGGAAGTAGCCATCGCCACCTAATCTAGGAATCTCCATAAAGTGCGTGCTTGCAGAACTCTTCAGGAACGCGTGATGCTCTGTCAGTTGCTTGGTGCTCGTACACTCCTCCCGTCCATGAATCTACTGTGTCATGCGAATGAAAATACATTGATCTCAAAACAAAGTGATGGCAGCGAGTGAGAACATCATGTCTACCGGAAAAGCGTCCGTGAGAGGGATTGCGATACAGCGCGGAGGAAAGTCATTTTGTCCTTGCTCTAAGTATCTTCACACCGTGGTCGTACGTATTTCATCCACTGGGTACTTATCAATAGGGTTATTACTGGACGAGGTTTGCACGACAAGTTCCCCAGCTCAGCGATTCTTTTTCGAACGTTTTAGGTTGTCCAGTCATTGATGGATATCAAGCACTCTTTTTCACACCTGCGCCGTATCTTAGCGGCTGAGCAGCGCAACACGATGGGCACGTGGCAAGGCGCAGCCAGGTTCCAACAGCTTCCTATAGAGCCCATAGTTTGAGATAATTCACACAACACTGGGCATACGATCAATGAGAGTGCAACGTTGTAGAAATTATGCAATGCCAGTCGGCCAATCAGGAGCCTTGACTTTGGCTGACCTTTCGACAGGTTCTGGCTACCATCGACTTCTACCGGCTTTCACGCCTACCGCCGTTTCCCTATATTCAAAATAACTGAAGCTTCTTTTGGCTAAAAGAAATATTTATTTGACACAAAGCACTGATTCAAAGATCTGGTACATGGGTGCACTGTGAATACAAAGTCCACTGCGTTGCTGACGCACTGTAACTAAGTTCGAACTTGAAGCAAAACGAGCACAGCTCTCGAAACCGACGGGGCCCGCACTTGTTCTTCACTCTCCAACCGCTCCAACTCACGAAGCATTCCAGTACCGGAGTTGATAGAGTGTTCGTTGGATAATAGTCGTGTCCAGGAACAGCATAACACACGTTGAATCACATCGACGCATGAATAAACCAGCGAACACTTCTACAAACTGTTCTGCCGATTGACATCACCGAAACACGGAACACAAGAGGACGTACGCCGTGCCGACCGATGCGAGCTATTTCGAAACTATGCTGAAATACTGAAACGGCCGCCGGGACGCTGCACACACATGCGCGCGTACAAAATGCGATTTCTAAATGTTGTCGACCAATCGGAGCGCGCACGCAGCCTGGGCCAATGAGCTTGCAACGTTGTAGATTGGCGCAGTGGTACATACTCTACAGCCGCATCCTCGGTTACCTGAGGAGGACTGGCGCAGCCTGCCACGAGGGTTCCTCGATACTTGCGCCCACTCTGAAAAGGGGGCGCAAGTGTGCACGAGCATTGAGACATCTTACAGTCGGCGTCATATTGGCGCCATCTATTGAACGTGTAGGGAGCCTTCTTTTGCGCCTCCCAGAGTCACAAAGCATGCGCAGAAACGTTGCGAAAAAGGTCCATTAGCTATCCGATTTCCCGACTACAGCGCGGTATAAATAATTTCACCCATGATCTCATGAGGGACGGACCTCGGACTCTGAACACCGGACACCCAGTGCCAGACGCGTAGGCCGAAGTGAACACAACTTGTGCGGCGTTCCTATTTTACCTACGTTCTCGACGGCCACAACCGTTCGAATCTTTCAACTTGAGGTCAAAAAGCCCTATCAACTGACGCACACAACCTCCATTATATGCCATACAGCTTGCAACAGGTGTTGGCAATCAAGTGTCCTCGTGTTTTCCAACTACATCTGAGAAATGCGTTGCTTCTCCTGTATTTCAGTAGTGCACTAATTCAAAGCTTCTTTTGGTGAACGATCCCAGTGTAACAAGTTTAGGTAATGCGTACTTAGCATACCGGAGATCTGGACCACCGGATCTGCAACTCATACATTCTCCACTCTTTTTGGAAGTTCCTATATGACCGTATATGGGATTACGGCATCAGCTTCTACATGACGTAGCATCCAACATAGAAATAGGATCTTATTTGATTGTGTGACCTACGTAGAAATGGGATCCCACATCGAAATGGGACACACGTGCAAAGAGGTTCCTACACAAAAAAGAAAAAAAAAAGCAGGTCATAAGTTAGTGGGGTCTATATGCACGAGACCTGATTTTTGCAACCCTTTTTCGCGTTCATGGTCGAATGTTGAGCGTGTATAATTTTTGCACCTTATTATTGTGCTGTGTATATAACGAACAAATGCCCTTGCCTTACGAACTATCCTTTCCTGAATCCTTTACGAAGTATGCTTCCCTTTGAAAGCATCCGAACGCCTGACGGAAGTTTCCCTCTAATGCACAATACGGGTCTGTCATATACCCTTTTGTAGTAACGAGGCAACTAGTACACAGTAAAATATATTCTACAAACATCAGAGCTCATCCACAATCATCAGGCAACCCACAATGCGAAATCTGTGGGTAAGTACCGTGAAACAGTTGAATGGACCCAGTAAAAACGGAAGCGAGAACTTGCGACGATACAATAAACAATCAAATATGTTACAGCGAACCAACTAAATCAAGTCAATTAGAGAGAGTAAACATTTGTTACTTGTGCGAACTCTAGTTTGGCTCACCCACCTCGACGCGGTTGCCCCAGTGTAATATTGGTTCCTTCAAGTTGTACCGGTACGATCTCGGGTTCCCTCAAATAGCATAACTTGAGAGCCACTCTCATATCTCAGCATGACCAGACGTCACAAAGACGACTAAGAGCATCAACTGTTTACTATGTACACATATAAAACAAGACTTTCGTGCAGTAGGCTGCACTTCTTCAGGTTTGAGGACCTGTTACAAGTGGTGAAGCATATATCACACACACAAAAAAAGTCACATGGTACAAGAGAAAAGGGTGAGGGGGAAAAGAACTACAAACGCAATACAAATATAAACAAAACTAAAAATAAACAGAAGCAAAACGCAATCAATAGGAGGTGGCTGGACAAAGGCAGACAGACCTACATACTTACCCTGTCCAGCCACCTGCTATTGATTGCGTTTTGCTTCTGTTTATTTGAAAATAACTAAAAATAAACCGAAGCAAAACGCAATCAATAGGAGGTGGCAGGACAAGGGCAGATAGACCTACATACCTATCTTATCCAGCCACCTCCTATTGATTGCTTTTGCTTCTGTTTATTTTTTGTTTTGTTTATATTTGTATTGCGTTTGTAGTTGTTTTCACCCTTACCCTTTTCTCTTGTACCACGTGACTTTTTTTGTGATATATGCTTCACCACTTGTAACAGGTCCTCAAACCTGAAGAAGTGCAGCCTACTGCATGAAAGTCTTGTTTTTAAGGTATATAGTAAACAGTTGATGCTCTTAACCGTCTTTGTTATTTTTGATTCTGCATCGCCGGAAACTTGTACATTATTTTTCTCCACGTTCTACCATGACCAGACGGCAACAGACGGCAAGAGTAGCTGTATGCGATTCGCTGGTATAGTTACGCGTTCGAAGCTGAAGCTTTTGAAGAAAAACCCTTCATAAAACGCAAGTGCAGTAATGTTGAATGCGATATGCGACTGCATAATCCTATCAAATAGTAGAAACGGGGAACAAATGACTCGAGTCAAAGGTGAGCCCAGGGCGTGAAGTGTCCTACGCAGAGGCAGCTCAAACAATTCGAATAGGTACCTGGTAACTGATAAGCATTCTTTCCTCGAGTGGTTGCAATAAGTGTTTTTCTAAAGACGATTCTGCATTCGCTCTTCCGCGTTCGGTCGTATCAACGCAAGCGCAATAGTAGACCAACTGCTGTTGTTGCTCCTGGCTAGACTATTCAGGTACGGTGTGTTCAGGAATATAATGCGTACGTAAATGCATGCGCACAACCGTACATAAGCGATTGCTCTAAAATGTCCGATGTATTCATGTACAACAGTAGTTCGAACTGTTCTGTAGCTAGTGTATACGATGGAAAGTAACCGTAGCAAGACAAAGGTTACGGAACGTCTATTTCACGCTGTCTGTTGATCAAATACATACAGGGGCATATTTGGGTAGGGTACTGAAAATACTGACAAAATAGCATAACCGCAGGCGAGTAGTGGATGTCCTCCATTCTTCTTCATTGCGTAAACGCATGTTTTTCTTTTTCTTTTAATATGAAAATACTGAATTTTAAGATGCTTTTGGTAGTATATTAGCATCTTACTTTCTCCAAAGGTATTCGCGTACTCTGTTCAGATTACCGTTTTGGTATTTTCTACTCAGTATTGCAAATCATTTCCCTCTGCCTGTCTGCATTCACACCGTCTCCGGATTCACGACGAGTTACTCCTGTGCCCAGTGTATTTTTTTTCTTCTTCTTCTTCTTTTGAAGAGAGAGAGGTGGTGGTGCTTGTGAAAGAGCTCGCCTTTCGAGTGCAGTGGTGGCTGTGGTAATGGTTCGGTATCGCAACTCTTCTTACGGGTTGTCATCCAAACCTGTTGCATGCAGGCGTTCGACCGAGGCGGCTCCTCCCGACTAGAGGTGTGCGCCGAGGGCAATTTTGTCGGCGGCGGCGTACCTCCCATTTTTGTGCCGGCGTCGGCGTCGGCGGCGCCACGCCAACCTGCTTCAATCGGCGTGACCCATAGAATCATAAGGAGAAATAAGGAGAAATCATATGCTTATGATTTCTACGGCGTCTCTCCTCTCAGCTCCCGTCCCGCTTCCTAAGTGTTATGTAAAAGTGCGGCATGAACACGATGCCGTCGTTTTGTAGTCCTTCAAACACTAAGTTTCCAAGCTTCTAAGTACAAATTATTGCCAGCACGCTCTGAATGGACGACTGTCGGAAAAAGCAGAGTTATATTTCGGATTTAACAAATAACGGGCGAGTCGACGAGCACCTGCCAGGGCCGACGGTAGGGGAGGGGGGGGGGGGAGTTAGGCGACCGCCTTAATTCCCGCGCTTGCATAGGCCCGGCAATTACTTTTTTTAAATATCAAGTATGCACTTAATCGTGTGAAACAGGCCCCGAGCAGCCCTAGCACCGGCCGTGGCTCCTGCACGAGGTTTTACTCAGCCGCATCCGCACCGAGCAGTGAGAACCCGCGTAGCCTTCCTGCGCGTCCTGCTGTCTAGCAGACTGATATACGCCAGTGTTGCGGATTTGTCCGCTCAAATCGGATTTAAATCAAATCCGCATTTTTTCTGAAGGTAGTAAATCAAATCCAAATCAAGTCCGGATTTAATTTTGACACGTTAAATCAAATCCTTTTAAATCCGGATTTGTTTTCCCGGACCTAAATCAAATCCGCTTTTAAATCCGGATTTATCGAATCTTTTGACAAATCCGGGAGCCAAAATTCGTGCAGTAGCATTACTAGACCTATAACCGTGTCTACAAATCACTAATACTGCACGTATTCACTAAACAACGCTTAAATAACAGCGTGACGTGGCACAAAGAGCAATAAATTTCGTCTGATTGACGAGGATATAAAAGGCCAACCTATCAATCCGCTGGCCGAAATTTTATTCATATTTTAGGACATGAATTTTTGAGTTTAGAAAGACATTTCGGTTACACCTGCTCGGCATGGTACCAGACTATCAGTCACCACGTATCAGCCTGTGTCAGGCTGATACGTCAGGCACGGATCAGGTAAGGTCAGATCAGGATCAGGCGCGGATCCAGACGCTCGGTTTGGGGGGCGGTCCCTTTGTCGGAGCGCGTAGTGGGGGAGGGGGGAGAGGGAAATTCAATGTATAAGCTCACGTTTTGGGGGGCGATTGGGGGGGAGCAATTTGGCGAGTTGCTTCTACTTACAGCCGTCTGCTCGCTCTACCGCAGGAGCTATATAAATGATATCTATGCCACTCGATAAAGAATGAGTTAGCAGTTCTAATGAATCTACTTTCAAGGGAATGCGTGTACCCGCTCATGAGCAATAAAAGTTCCAAATCGTACATTTTTTGCCAGAAGTGCTGTGTTCGTGAATTTGTTCGTAGCGCCCCTTTAAAGTAGGAGTCACGGGACTTTTTCCGCATGCTGTCTTAACCCAGTCTTAGTTTTTATCAGCCAAATTTGAAGGATGTGGTAAAACAAGAAGCGCGTTGCTATGAGGTCAAAGTTGGGAAAAAATTCGAACCAATATACGCCGCCGCAACCTTCCGCCTCTCCATATCAGAAACGGTTCATCGGATGGAGTTCGAAATTCTTGCATTTGTCATCAATCGAGATGCTATCTAGCATAAATATTTTTTTCATGGAAATTAAAAATTGTCAATTTCCCACGCTTTTCAATTTAAAAAGGAACTACCCAAGAGTGGACAAAAGGCGGCCTGACTGTGTCACCTCTAGCGTTCCCACGCCCCGTGCGGGCATGCCGAGCGTGCTCCTTCTTAAAGGTTGAAGACGCGCAGCCATTTCGGATCGTTGGATCGTTGAATGTGGATGTCGTATTTCACGCGCGACCAGCCGCCGTACGATTAGCTGGAAGCTAACACCGGCCGCGTTTTGGAGGGCATGAGTACTTCCCCCAGAGCTATAGCAGTTCCGAGCATTGCCCGAGCCCAGAGCTGCGTCGACCCGCAGTGTGATAGCATTAGATTCCTCCTCACGAAGAAAAACTCGTGCTCCGTCATTTAATTCCCCGTTGGTTCAGACGGCTCTCCTCGCTGGCGCGTAGACGACAGCTGGCCACTCCGCCGCGCGGAATTGCGCAATGCCAGTGGAAGAGGGGCGCAAAGGGAAGCCCAACGAAACTACATGTAATGAATGAATGATGGCAGTTGAGTTGAAGGCATCCAAAAAGAAAATAGTAAAACTTTATCGAAAATCAGCCGCACTTTCTGTTGCATTGCCAACCCGTAATTCGTTAAGTGCCCTTAAATTTTTGTGTTATACCAAAATAGAAAAAGTGATACTAAAAGTGCATTGAATCGTAGATGACTGGCTCGCTCTGGGAGGGGCGGTGCACAACCCCCACCTCCATCATCACGTATCATGTTGGTGTTGACTCGGGCTTCACGGGGCATAAACAGTGTGGAGTTGGTAGGTATGGTACACCTTCCCAAAAGCGGATTTTGGGTCAGGAACCTCCTCGTCATTTAACACCGGGCGAGCACGCCTGAGTGAAGGAATTCCTATCGCGGGCCTAGGCTCAGCTACGCACAAAAACACACGCCTGCGTCGATTTCTACCATCAGTACTCGAAAGATCACAGGTCGTTGGTTACTATACCCTGGGGGTCACAATTAAATGGATAGTTAATAAATCGTGGGGCATGTTACCAATACTTATACTAAACATGTAGCAGGGGCGGATTTAAGGGGTAGGGGCGGATTTAAGGGGGTGGGGGGGGCGACCGCCTCCCATACGGTCGTGTTCCCTATGTAAAAACCCTGTCTCCTGGACGATGCTACGCCGCAAAGCACGAAATTTCCTTAAGACCGCCCTCCCCCCCCCCCCTCCATCACAGACCCTTAAATCCGCCCCTGAGCCCATGGGTCTATTTTAATGCTGACGTTTCGGGGCTTTGTAAAAAATTTTTTCGCGCAGTCCGGGCGTTGTAATCAAGGAAGAAAAAAAAGGTATGCGAGGAAGAGTGGCACATCTTGCCATGATTGTCCGTGGGAGTAGGAAAGGCTTTAATTCCCGAAATCACGAAATGATAGGATGCGATATATTCGTGTTTACTTTGTTTTGAAGTGAATGCGTGTACCTATATGCGTTCAATATGATGGCGAAGACCAAGAATTTCGCGACATGATTTGGCAAGCTTGAAACGGGTCGTGCTTGAAGACTCAGCTAGAGGTCCACGGGAAAGGTGCCGTCCAATCGACAGAATAACGCTAACTGCGTTCAAACAACTGCACCTGGTGTTCCCTCGGTGATTGTGATTGGAACAAAACGACTACTCCTGCCGCTGTGGAGAGAGGACGCCGCTACTGCGTGTGCAGATTTCAGACAAGGTCACATCAGTTCGTGTAGAATGCGAAACGGCGCTTCGCTCAATTTCAAATTCATGCATCTTGTGAGGGAGCTTGGCGAAATCGACGCGCAAATCCGCTGAAAAAAAGGGGTGATTGAATCCAAATCCAAATCATTCGTGGAAAATGCGATTGAATCCAAATCCAAATCATTAGTGGAAAATGCGATTCAATCCAAATCCAAATCCTGCCCATATTTTTTTGCGCAAATCAAATCACAAATCAAATCCGCCAGCCCTCCGGTGGATTTAAATCCGGATTTAAATCAAATCCGTGGATTCAAATCCGCAACACTGATATACGCAGCTGGGCTGCTGTGCGCGAACGCAGACGGCGGGTGGCAGCGACTTCGCGACGAGGTCACGTGATAGAGCCGAGTCACGTGGGGTTCCGCTAACGGAGTGCCAAAGGTGAGCCCCGTCGTGCACTTCTCTCACACCCACTGTCGTTCCTCTCTGATATCGCAGACGCGGTGATTGCCACGAGCGTTATGGCTGTGCAGAAAAAGTGTAGTGTCCATCTGTTACACAGAGTCTTGGAAGAGCGTTCGGCGGGTATTCTGCGTAGCGTATCGTCGTCTTCGAAGCAACTGCAGCACTGGGTGGTCTACTTTATTTTTGATGACGGAACAGTTCTAGAGTGTGATGGAGAAGAACACGCTACCTCCAAGAAACTGCGTGGGAATGCACGGGTGATAAATCGCAGCGATGTGGAGCCTTTGAGAAAAAACATGGTGAGACATTAGGCGTGCAACATTGAAACGCGAGGGCGCCCCCCTCCCCCCCCCCCCCCCGCACACACACACACTTTAGTTTCTCGTTTTTTTCCCGCGTGATATGTACGCGTCGTCCATTTCGTCCTTCTCAGACACCACAACCCCTCAAAATGAACAGGATGCTATCGTCGTCGCCTTTTTACTACCCAAAGTGCGCCCGCTATATCGGGAACTTAAAGGAGAAGGACTCCTGCAATGTGCTTTCTTAGGCTACGTCCACGCTACGCGATCGAAAGCCGCGAACGCCGGGAGCTCATTCACCACGGGTGATTCAGCAGATGAAGCCTTATTTACACGTTGAGAATGGGAAACATACATGAACCTTCAAGACATAAATACATCTAACTAAAACAAACCAATGCCACGAAACAAATTTAAAACAAAAGGCAATCGTGTTTGTGTCTGTCCTTTCGTGTTCCCTAGTCTCGGGGTTTTACATTATGCAAAATTAACATGAAAGTGACAACAACAACATGCCACTAGCGCAGAAATGCAAAGAACTGTAACGGGAAAGTGTTACACGCGCTTATAGATTGCTAATAAATGGCTGCTCTGGACACATGAAAAGATGAAACCCACTTTACGTTCTGCGATGAATTTTACATAATGTTATTATGATGCAGTGTTATTATGTGGCGAGTTTTTTTTTTTTCTTTTTTTTTTTTCAGGTTTACTCCTGGCGAACGAGCTAGGCCCGATTTTCTCTATTTCGGGACGAGATGAGTTTTCCTCATAATAAACGATCGCGCGATCGTTTCCGTACGTGCTGTAACTGAGATGGCTCGTGCTTCTCGTATATCTGCCTCACTCGCACATCTCGAGTGTTGTACGCGCCGTTTCTTATCTCTCTCTGTCTTTTTTTTAAATCAGGTCCTTGGGCTGTTATCTTTGCTTCAGTCTTTCCCGTGTGGCGCCGACGGGGCAATCCACATTGCCGTAGCGCGCCTTCCTTCTCTGAATATTATCAGCTGCAACCCATGCGTAATTCCGTGCCAACACTATAAACGTCAATCGAATTGTCCTCATTTGTCCTTCCACAAGAAATGTTGCGAAAGAAATGCGAGAGGTACCCGTGTCAAAAGATGTTGGGCATACCTCCAGGGGCGGATCCAGAGCCTTGGTTTGGGGTGGGGGGCGGTTTCTTTGTCAGAGCGTGTAGTGGGGGAGGGAAGAGAGGGAAATTCAATGCATGAACTGATGTTTTTTTGGGGGGATGCGATCGTCCAATCGCCCCCCCCCCCCCCTTGGATCCGCCACTGGATGCCTCATGTATACACGCTGGAAAAGCAGGGCTTAGGTTTTACCGGCATTTAGAAAAGGCACATTGTCTCCCTCACTGTATTGTGCAGATAGGTTTTTCGCTGCATAATGTTGATGAGACAATGTGTTACCAGGGGGGGGGGGGGGGGTCGAGGTAGCTTGCCGTTGTTGGCATAACACGACAGAGACGAATAGGATGAAGAAACATTTTATGAAGCCCACTAGTACCTCTCTGAACCTTTTTTTTTTTGTGTGTGTGTGCTATAAATTTTCACTCCCATTACGATTGCCTTATTTCCTTAAAAAAAGAAAAAAATATCCATGTGTTTTCCACGCAGGTAATAATTCGATTTCGACATCGTAACAAATAAATTGCCAACGCTCCATGGATAACCTGCGTGCTTTTTCATATTTCTATCCTCGAATGAGCTGAAGTCAGGTGCAGGTAATGTGACCATTTTCCTCCGTTCCAAGGCAGGACGGATGAAACAGCGGGACCTGTCCTGTCCAAATCGGCACGCCTGGTCACATTACGTGTTCGTGCATAGCTTAAATTAGTAATACTCACGAATTTACAGAAACAGTGGATTTCGGAGGAACGAGGGGAGGTGGAAGTGGGGCCAATATATTGGGCGGGGCCGCCCAAACGAGCTCGGTACTTGGGACCTGGTTCGCATTTTTTTTTTCGTGCATGAAGATTAGGAAGGTATTCTGGTATTGCATCATATGCGGTAGGTGGTTGCACGGTTTGTTGACTGGTGTAGAGCTTAAGAGATTTCGCAGCGCCATGTTCGCTGGCTACGGTGACGCCCCTACAATAATACTCGTCTTCTACAGCGACCACGACGTCTTTGTTTCATGTTTGAGACGAAGACGAGAAATCTGTCATTCCTCATAAACATATTCACTGATGCCTACTCATTCACTCTACCTCACTGGTCACTACTCATCCGACTTTCCAAAACCTGAATATGTCTGTATCTGCCATTCACATTGAGATGCACACTATACTGCCCGTGACGATTGTTGTCATTGATGTGTGTTGATGCCATTGTGTAATTAACCGAATATGCTCTGAGTGAAGGCTGTCTAGCGTATTTGTAGTCATTCTACATTGCGCGTAGCGAGTGTCGTTTTAGCGCGCACTTTTTTTTTTTGTACACTCAGTGTTCTTTATGCACTAATCCATCAAAATACACCTCAGAAGCTTGGAATACGGGTTCACATCGATGCAGATTATCATCTTTCTACATAACTTGTGGCGTTGTAAGAGAACCCCCTTAAGGTCAGATTTCGATCACTTATAAAACATAAGTGAACATAGATAGCTGCACTTGTCGACACTTATGTTCTGCACATTCGGCACTTTCAATTTTTTTTCTGGTAACCCAAGTAATGAACTGTCTCACTTTACACGCAGAAACTATTGAAGGAGGGTGCTCGTCTCTCGAAAGAAGCCATCAGAGAAGCGGTGGACAGAATGAACCTGAATTGCGGGAAGTATGACCTTGTCGGCAACAACTGCCAGCACTGGATCAAAAGGCTGCTCGAAAGGTTGGATGTACCAGTGTCTGACGTCGATATAAAAGAAGCCGCTGCCATTGGAGGCGCCGTAGCTGCAGTCGTAGCTACAACTGCAGTTTCAGCCTTGTTAAATTCCATATTAGGATTTCATTTCATTTCCATATTAGGATATTAGGATTCCATTAGGATTTTACGTTATGGACGACGGGTTGATTCATTCCACGACATCAAGTAACCTGTGCCCTCTAATTATTGTATTGCACTCGGCCTGTGTTTTGCTCATGTGGATTACCTATGATGTTTTGTACTGTACGTGTCCTGGCATATGGTCTTTAAGTTCTTTTCTTCTTCAGTTTTGTATTTCTGCTGTGCCTCGTGGAGGCCTTCCGTTCGTTTAGATTGCCTTGTCGTTTGGTTTGGTGTGTTGTCTCGTATGGTATCTTATTTAGGCTCTGTATTGTACATGTTTTTACAGTACTGTATATCTAACTCAGATAGTGCGCCAACGCAACGGTCCTGTATCTTTCTGTAGCACTACACCAAGCCATTAATATATTTATTAGTTTTATTATTACTACGATGATGATGATGATGATGATGATGCTCGATTGATGTAAAAAGGATCAGCCATGTTATTAAGCACATTCTTTCTATTTTCGGTGGTATTTAATTCTCAATAGTGACGTGCCTGTTTTGCTAAAGAGAGGTGTGATTACGCCTGTCTTTAAACAAGTTAGCGTGATGATATTGAAGTTTTGTCGTCCAATATCTATTGTGTCGTTTTCGCACTTGGTTATGGCAAAATTATACCCAGGCAGCACAGCGCGACGACCCAACGTCGGTGCGTCGGAGGCGTCCGACTCACCCGGGCAGTCTCCCGACCATGGTCCGGCATACGCTTTGCCACACGGGGATGTTAATGGTCCGTTGTCTGCAGCCTGTATTGTACCCCAACGATTTCCCAAGGTGCAGCCAATGCACACTTTCGTGTACCTCCTTCACTCGCACGAGAGTTAATTTGCGAGATTTTTAACAACAAAATCAATATGTAATTGCAGAAAACTCTTTATTGCATCATAGTCACCAGCTACATGGGTCATTCATGGCATCACTTCACCAGCAATAAAAAATGAGCGTTACATTGAAAGTATACAATCACCAGCCCCACATATGTACTATTTACTTCACAAATATTCACTTAACAGAGGTTATATGGAACAGAGATAGAAGTTGGAACTCGTTACCAGTTAAGTTGGACTGTTGAAAGATGGAAGTCACTGAAAAGGTTAGCCAGAACATAAATGAACCTCTGTATGCAATAAGTTGATAAGTCAACTTATCTCCTTTTACTATCCTTGCTGCAAGGACATCTTCGTACCAGTACGTACCTGCCAGTGTAAGTTTAGAAAACGATTGTTATTTGTTGGCCTGCTACAGTTTGGTGAAAAACGGGAAATGCGTGTGTGTCAATGGGACAGACAATCGCATGAGGCGCCTTTTCTCGGTTTGGGGTTTTTCGACTTATCCCCTTATTGCAAACAGAGGTTCAATTGTCTCAAGTTCTACTGTGCAAGAATTATAGGCCGGTTTCACGTCAGCTCAGACAGGGAGATCCCATGGATCTCCTGGATTTTCATTATTTTCTTATATAGCGAAGCTCCTCGTACATGATGATCAACATGGGTAAAATTAATCATTAATCAAAACAAACAAATTTCAATTACCAATTTTCAAACGCAGTTACACGTAACAAAACACAATGAAAATTGACGTGAAGATCCTAAGCTAGTTTAGAAATGTAACAAGTTGCCTTCAAGTTACTTAGTTACTTACTACTCAATATATCTACTTTTTAGTTATTGACCTGTCTATGTGGTTAATTCACACCTTGCTGTCACAAAGGGCGATTGAAGACGTTTCAAAACTGTCTTGATATACAAAAACGAGATCAATATCTGCTACGACGAAAGAAGCCTTATATAGGCTTCTTTAGGGAGGGATTATTTTCATTATTAGGGATAAATTCATTATTTTGTTCTCGTAATAGTGTACATGAAAGGAGCACAGAGCAAGTTTATGCTCTATGAGTTGTGCCCTACGCACATATCGTAGCATCGTGCCAAGTTTTAACCCTACTACACAATGCCCTCTATCATTATGAATACACTGCTTATCGTTAAGATGCACGACTCCTGAGCTTCCTAATGCACGGCTAAAACACAATTTGTAACGTTCACCGTGTAACAACAAGGGAGTCGCGCTGTGCGCGTGTCATATCGCATCTCAACTCATGGTGGCGCCCCCCCCCAAAAAAAAAAACAAAAACAAAAAAGATAGAGAGAAATGGACGAACTCATCAAAAAGTTACTGGAGCTCAAAAGCAGAGTGCTAAGCAAAAAGTTACTGAAAATAGCTGGGCTGATTAGCTTAGTTACAGTATCGAGTTACTGGTAACCAGTTACACCCAACAACATGGAACGCATGAACAACTTGAGGATCCGTATGACATCTGTTGTAATCGTTCTACCCTCTTTAAGAATATAGAAGGGAATATCTGTGCACCTTTCCCAATACAAGGGCAATATACAGACAATTCGAGAACCAGCAATGCACAATGTAGTGTGACTCGTACCTTTGAGGACTCGAACCTTTAGAACCGTGAAAAATATCAATGTATCAAGAAGATGCCTTTTCTTATACATTGGCTTTCTTGCTATGAAGGCCCCCCCTATGAAAATGAAATTAGCCTGTCTATTGACATCCTTTCGACATTATTTGACTTCTTCGGCTTTTTTTTTTACTTTGATTTCCTATAGACAATTGCACCAATTGTCCAAACACTGGCTGTAGACGGAAGTTGGCCTTTCTTTTTCCTGAATGAGGTTACACCAAAGGAAATCTATTGACTGTCTTTGGTCTTATCTTCTCTTTATTTTCAAAAGAAAACTGTCTATAGGTGGTCTAAAGAATGACAAAAAAAGTGTTCAAACGAAAAAAAAAAGAATAAGAAAACTCGTCTAATATGGAAGGTGGAAGTCTAACCGCAGGGTGTGGGCGTATTTGGTCTTTCTGTACGGCGTAGCACATTCAATAGCGACACTACTTTGCGTCAAAACACCCACTGACTCGATGATCGCGCGACTTTTGGCCATCAAACAGGACAGCAGCGTCAACACATCGCTATGACGTCACGCAGTGAAGTGGGTCTACGTATACCTTAATTTGCCAGAGCTTTCAGGACGTCCACCTCTGAGCATGCAGTTTCCTTCGAGAAAACAGATACCATATATTACTTGTCTTGTGAGCTTCCAAAAAGTCGAGTGTCCTACTTGCGTCTGTGTCAGAATTAAGGGTGAGGTGCCCCAGCTTAATTCGATTACACACATATCCAACACTCAAATGAGGAATTGCTTTGAGCATTAACTCACGACAAAGATAACGCCTGTGTTTGTAACTGCTTTCGGTTTGAGGCATCCAGTACGTCCACCGAAAGGCAAACCTGTGCAGTGAGACGGCTATTTACATCTATGTGAACCTGCATGGCAAATTACCCACTGCAAAAATTTGACTTTCAATGGACATACTCAATGTCTCAAACAGAAAGCAGTTACAAACACATATGTTATCTTGGTCGTGCGTTAATACCCCAAGCAATTCCTGACTTGAGAGTTGGATGTGTGTGTAATCGAACTATGCTGACGCTCCTCACCCTTCATTCTGACTCAGAGGCAAGCAGGACACTCAAGTTTGCGGAAGCTCGCAAGAGAAGTAATATATCGTATATGTTTTCTCGTGGTACATGTGCCAGTGACGGCTATGTATTGCTTCTCGACACGGGTAAAAAAAAAGACATCAATAGAGTTTCGCACAACAGGAGCTTAAATTAAAAGGAAGTAATTCGAAGAGGTACACGGTTGTCACTTTTCAACATCTGTCAATAATTTGCCAAAGCTCCGGCAATAGAAAATGTGTACCCTATATTAAGGCTTTCCTATGGAGAGAGAAAAGGCAAATATTCGATAGATTTTGTTTTGAACAGATGTCTACGGAAAGTGGGTGCAGAGGGAGTAATCAAAAGAAAAGCCAATGACTGTCAATAGATGTTCACAAGGCACTACAAATGTGTGTCTGTGTGAAACAACGCTTCCCGATAGCTTACCATAACGAGTATGTGATATAGAATAGTAGCCAAACTATAAATGACAGATGACTTGAAAGAAAAACTAATGGCATAGGGTCAAATGGTAATAGTCTATAGCATTTCCAAAGACAACGTGTCTATAGCCGGTCAACAGAAAAACGTCTATAGACTGTCTGCACCAAATAGCTAAAGAGAGGAAAAAGAAAAGAAAAACCTCTATCCAAATAAAGCCTATTGTCTGTTTGGACTTTTTGCTATATAAATTAGATAGCACGTCCATAGATTTTTTCATAAGGGCCCTTATTATGGATACCCGAAGTCATTTTAAAAGAAAAAAAAACACAACATATCAGATTGTTTTGCTTTCATGCAAACATCATAGCGCTATAGGTTCACAGTGTTGTAACCGAAGTGCTGGGTGGATTCTGAAAGTGGAAAATAGCTTGAGGTCAGTGTTACACTGAGAAAAGTACACCACACCACAACACGCACACGTTATTGAATACAGATCAACTAGCTAAACTTACAGCTGTCAGCATGACAAGATCCGGTAGAAAAAGCTTGACCATCAGCACTGGCTCCGAAGCACAGGTGTGGTGGTGGACACTTTAAGCACGCTCTGGAAGTGGTCCTGCATGACGTTCCGGATAGCTTACATTCACTCACAATTTGAAACAAATTGAGATATCATGCGTCGATCATAATACGCAAACAGATTAAGGCGGAATAATTTATTCACTTCGGATTTTTTATTTTATTTAGAATGACTACAAAGACAAAACTTAAGCTGAAGACCCCAGCACTCCAATTTTTGTAGGCACGCAGGAGTTGGAAAGTACAGCGGCAGCACGCAGTCGTCCTGAGAAATGGTTATATTTCGTTTGATGTCACATACACAATATACGATTCTACTTTACTGAACCATATTTTCACCAAAACATAGTCCACTATCCTAAAAGCAACGCGAAACCCACGATGGATCACTGAAGTCGAAACTATATGATGCTGTGCCGCCAAGTTTCGAGAGAAGCCTTCTAGAACGGTGCCATTCATGTTGAAAGGCATCAATGAGTAACGTTTATCAATGTGAGGAATACCACAGGAAAAAATAGCACTTACCCCTCGATGAATCGCTTAAAATGTCGCAGTTCCTCAAAAGTTTCGGGGGCACGGCCGGACATATTCGTTACTCACAGCGACGGCGACGGGGACTCAGGACGGCTCAGGAGCATCATTGATTCATCATCAGATCATCATTGATCAGATTCGAAACTGTCGGTCACGTGACTGCAACACTCAACGCCTGACAGGCTGGGAAGAGAAATCCGTTGCCGCACCCCGGTCATATGACTGATTATCGTGAAGTGACCAGATCAGCATCGGGCAGCGGTCCTATATTTTGGTCACATGACCAAGGTCAGTCCAGATCTGAAAATGATCAGAGCAGCATCGGGGAGCGATCCTATATTATTGTTTACATGACCAAAAGCAGACCAGACCGGGAAATGATCAGTGCACCGTCGGGGGACGACCTTATCTTCTCTTGCGCTCTACCTCCTCCGTTCCCCCACCGATGGGATCCAGTCGGGCACTATCGCCCGTTCAGGAGCCGGAGCCCCAATAGGGTTCCCATTCTTTCCCCGGGGGTTTGTGTTGCCTGGGAAGTATCTATCTATGTCCCGCGGTACAGGTTCCGTAGATTGACCTCGAAAGCTTATTCAATTCACTGGAATCCGCAGCCGTCGTGCTGCGTGACTTCAATGCTCATCATACGGCCTGGGGAAGCCGTAGAACGGACGGACGGGGAAGGAGATTGTTTGGAAGCAATGGAGACTGCTGACATGTGCCTACTTAACAACCGACAGCCAAGTTATATGCGGTCACCAACCTCGCTCGATGTGCTGGATATTTCCTGGTGCTCAGCAGACATAATTCGTCACTTGTCATGCGCTACCGATGTCAACACCCTAGCTAGTGACCACTTTCCCTTCTACATTTCGCAAGAAGGACTGCCTCGGTCACCCACTACTGGACTGGACTAGTGACCTTTCACAAACTGGAGTCTCTTTCGTGCCGGCCTCCGTACATCTGTGTACACCAGTATGTCCCCAGAGGCCCTTTCGCAAGGAATTCGTTCCGGTATGCAGAACGCGGTTGTCCTGTATAAAAGGGTAACAGGTCACGTCGGTCATTCTCCAGCAATTAACCACCTTAGAGCAATACGTCGCCGAGCAGAGAGAACAGCTCCCCGAACTGGGCAACTTCCTGACGTTGTGGCACACCGGATGAAAGCTAAGGTAACACGAGAACTTCAGAACGAAGACCGGAAGCGTGGGCGTAAGTTTAGTCAACATCTTTCACCGTTTGAACCCGCCACAAAGATCTGGAGGACAATTCGAGCTTTCAAGGATGCGCCCCACAAAAGAATCCGCTCGCGGCTATGGTTAAGGGTGTAGACGAAATCGCGCTAGCGACAGATTTCTCCGTCGTCCTTCTCCTCAGCGTCTGCGGTACACGACAGTTTTGTCCAGAACTTGACGACAGAAATCCACGAAGACTGGCCCCGCCCACCGGACGTTATGGACCGCGACTTTACTCTAATCGAGCTGAAGACTGCGTTGAAACTTGTGAAATGTGCGATCGTCCCCAGGGCCAATTAATATCGCCTATGCCGCACTGCGAAACCTTGACGAGAAGTCACTCCAAGCTCTCTTTCATGTTTATAATACGTCTACGACAGAGATCCATGCCATCTACGTGGAAGGAGGCACTAGTTGTTCCCATCCTGAATCCAGGCAAACCCCCAAATGCCCTATCCTCCGTTCCCCCTGTGAGCCTGATAAGCTGTATGGGAAAACTGATGCAGAGAATGGTCTTGCATCGCCTCGCCTGGTGGCTCGAAAAACAAGGTGCGTCCCCTCAAGAAATGACTGGATCTCGTCGCCACCGAGGCTCCATGGATCCAGTTCTCGACCTAGTTTCTACAGTCCAATATGCTCGTGCTCATGGCGGATCGTTGTATCGGTCTTCCTGGAGATTAAGCGCGCGTATGATACCATCTCGCACATCTGTGAGGCTCCACTGGTTGCGGTTTTTTTGGCGTATCTGGTCGCCTCTTCAGCTGGCTCCACGATTTCCTTACGGACCGAACTGTCGCTGTCCGCACATCCCACGGCGAAAGCCCCAAGCACCCTATTCATCAAGGCGTACCCCAAGGAAGGAGTACCTCAATGAGTAGTCCCATCATGTGCAATCATCTATCATGCTAGATCCAATTTCACTCATTTTTGCTTTCCTTTTGTTACGGATTGTTCAGCAGAGTAAACTTCCTGCTCTTTATTTATTTTTTAACTGTCACGTCGCATTTTGCTTTTGATTGCTGTTATCCTAAATTTTGTGATCACAACATGCCACACAAGGTCAAGCACCAAATTGTCACATACTGTCACATACAGTCAAGTCACATACTGTCACCTAGTTTTGGGAACCACAACGCAAACAAATCTTGAAAGGTTACTTTTGTGTCAGAAGAAGGTACTTCGTCACATAGCAAACGTTCCCTTTTTACATCCAACAGGATCCCTCTTCGCGAAATTTAGCGTAATCAGAATTATGGATCTCTATAAGTACCGTATGCCCATTACATATGTAACTTGAGTAAAGCGAAATAATCACATCTTTCTAGCCCTAGCCAATTTAACCATGAGATTAACCTCTTATTCACTACGCTACAATGAGCCCTACTTCACACCGTGTGCCCGAACTAACTATGGCTCACAGTTGGTTTCATATAATCTTCCACGACATATTAATTCCCATATCCAAAACAACATTAACATCAGCTGTCTTTCAATTCGCTCTATAAAGGCCATGTATGTTCACTAGGATAGTCATATTATTTCGTGTGTTCTCATAGCATTTTTGTTTTACGCATCTTAATGCATTGTGTTCATTACTATTGTCTAACTCCGTAATTCATCTGGTTTGCTATTTGTCATTGCTTTGTTGTATCTGTCGAGTGTACAAAGGGGGGTCAGACCTCGTCAAGCTGCAGTTTTCGGAGCTTTTTGTCTGTATCCCCTCAACAAGTGTCATTGGTGAAATAAATTATTATTATTACTATTATTATCGTTGATATTCAGTGATACTACAGCATAAATTATAACAGTAGCAGCGTTTCGTTACAGCTTCATTCATTCATGTAGTGAATGCAGGAGGATACGTAATCTTTGTAAGGAAGCTAGTCACGTTTTTGCAGACGTTTCTTGCAAATAAGTCTACTGTCTGTAATGTAGGCAGTGAGGATGAAAAACAGCCAGGGCATACTGACACAAAAGGTGCACTCGTATCTCGAATGTGTAAAACGTCACAAAAACAATAAAGCAGGCAATAATTTTCATTGGTATCGTTAATGTTACAAGAAATATTTTTTGCATAGTTGTGTTGTTATGTGTTTTATGCAAAAAGTATAGAACTGTAGGAAATACTATATCACCGTCAGTGATTTTTGCATGCTTGTGTTATTTATGCGAAATGGACACTTCTGTACAACTAACGGAACATAAGCTTTCCCATTCCGTGCCGTTATATCTGTTGAACAGCTCAAGCACATCGCCGTACGTACGTATCAATAATAATAACAATAGTGCCGTGATCGTATAGCGTATTGATATATCGTAGTACCAAAGCCACCGACATCACACCTCGTGCTTCCGACGAGTGCACGCGAGAACAAGAAAAAATGCGTAAGCTCTGGTTGTGTTTATTCATACTTACAAAGAAAAACGGGAAGCACTGAAACGAAAGCGCCTATATCTACTGTGGTTCCGTTGAAAATCTAGAGAGAGCTTCTGCATATTATCCCGAATGAATCTGAACAGATGAGTTTAGGAAACTGCGTTTATTTTTTTCCTAGGCCAGTTAAGTCGCCCTTGTATGTAATATATATGACACCTGGTTCTCTAGGCCTTGTCCGCTTTGTCGCTTTTGTTGTTGGCATTTTTGGTTGTGATGGACGCTTGGTGCAGTCCTTGCAGACTTCGTGATGTTTACACTCTCCTCCAATGCACACCTGTCAGCAGAAAACGTAAATACTGTTATTCGAGGGTCCCGTGAGAACTGAAGTGCACAACAAATAGATGCATTCCAGTTAGTGACATGAACTGAGAGCCAGCGTTGTCCCGTCCGTGTCTTTCTTCTCACCGTCCTTAACAAGCGCTGTTCTTATCCAGGGATACGCACCATCAACCTCATTTCTGAACCCTGCTTATCTTTGTGTCAAGTACATCTAAATACACTCAAGCGCTAACACGACTGATGCCGTTCAGTTGCGTTTGTAATGTTGTATGTAATGTTATGTTTGTAATGTAATGTTCAGTTGCGTTTGTGCTCTTATGTATGTGCTCTTATGTACGGACAATCAACGTTGGATTGTGCTCAAATGATCACGATGTCACCAGAAGAAGGAAGCTTCGTCAAGTGCGCCCATCCCAATAAAAAGAGAGAGAAAAAACTGCAGTTATTTCTCTCCGGCTCAAACACACATGCACAAGAACCACATGTCGAAAAGCTAACTTGCAATATTAGATTGCATTAGATTACTATCGAGGACAGCCCCCTAATCTCTTCAAGCTTCCATTTTGCATACACAATGCAAGCTTGAAGAAATTAAAGGGCTGCACACGTATAGGAGCAGTCCGCCACCATTTCGGCACATAATTTAGTTTGGTGTCATTTTGGTCACTCTTAGCAAATTGGATACTTTAATCACGCTATTGTATTCTAGGCTAATAATTCATTCATAGCTAAAAATAAAAGAACAATGGCAATGTAACATTTTTCTTTGAGTCTGCGGAGAAAACTGACAGAACGTTCGTAAAATATGTGGGAAAATGATCACACTCGGTAACAGCTTGTAGCAATCATATGGGGATATTGTGATATAATCATATAAGCAGCACGCGTGTTCCTTGACAGTTAAGTTATCAGGAATAAGAACCATTTCTATAGGACCGCAAGCATGGACCGCACATCCACGCACACGCACCCTTAGCATAAGGCTAGGAAGTCCCACCTGGATTCACGAGACCGGCTCCTCGGAATCCTGGGTCGTCACAGATGTTCAGTGACGAATCTGGGAGGTGTTTCGATGGAAATGGCCATGAGTTATGTCAGGGAAATTTTCTTTTCGGGAATTTTCTCTTCGGAAAATATCGAAATTAGTCACTACGCACAAGAGGGACAAAGCGGAGTTGTTGGTGCAAGTTCATATCGGCTTACTGGAGCAATAGACGCGAACAAGTAGTTAGAACATAAATGAGACAAACCACCTTCCTGTGTCAGCTCATCTTCCTTATCACTCACTAACCAGGAAAAGGACTCTCCCCACTGCAGTCACTGCAGAACTGTTGAAGATCTAGAGCACATTATTCTCCATTGCCCACAGTACCAACCTTCTCGAACCGTACTCTCCGGATATCTCGACGAGCTAGACTCTCGTCCCCTCTCTCTCACTAAATTGCTTGGTCCCTGGTCACATCCAGCCCACCAACGCTCTGCTCTCAAGGCTCTCTTCGCCTTTCTGGACACCACAGGGGTTCGATCCTTATTGTGAAGGGGCTCATTATTTCATTCCACGCATCATCACCGCAATGGGGTAGAGTATCGCCGCTGGCGATGAAACTCCTCATTCATCATCTCGTAATAAAGTTGTTGTTGTTGTGTTGTTTGACGGTGTACGTAATTTGTTGAACCTTGGTGAACCCTCAAGGTCATGAGTATGACTGTAACACTTTCTAGGCTGCCACGTGGTGAGTCTGTGATCTTGATAACGTGTACTGGGTTCTGATATGCCCTATGATGACGTACAACGTGTTTTCTATAAATACTTCCTCTTTGAATAAACTTGACTTAGTTGATAGTCTGCAGGTGGTTTGTCTATTTATGTTCTACCTCCTTGTCCGCGTCTATTGCTGCAGTAAGCCGATATGAATTAGTCACTACGCACGGAAACTGGTGAAAAGAGGGGAGAGGGGGGGACTGAGGGCGATACTATATTATGTAAACAATAATATAGGATCGCTCCCCGATGCTGCTGTGATCATTTCCCGGTCTGGACTGACCTTGATCATGTGACCCAAATATAGTATCGTTCCCCGATGCTGATCTGATCACTTCACGATAGTCAGTCACATGACCGGGGTGCAGCAACGGATTTCTCTTTCCAGACTGTCAGGCGCCGAATGTTGAAATCACGTGACCGACAGTGTCGAATCTGGCCAATGATGTTCCTCGATCGTCCAGGTGTGTTTGCACTGTCGGAGTCCCCGTCGCCATCGCTGCGAGAAACGAACGTATCCGGCCGTGCTCCCGCAACTTTCGAGGAATTCCGACATTTTTAAGCGATTTATCGAGGGGTAAGTGCTATTTCTTCTTGGTGGTATTCTTCACATTGGTAAGCGTTACCCGTACATGCTTTTCAACATGAGTGACACCGTTCTAGAAGGCTTCTCTCGAAACTTAGCATCGCATAATTTCGAGTTCAGTGATCCATTGTGGTTTATGCATTACTTTTAGGTTAATGGACTACGTTTTCGTAAAATATGGTTCAGTAAAGTGTGGAATCGTATATATTGTGTATTTGACATCAAACGAAATATAACCATTTCTCAGGACGACTGCGTGCTGCGGCTGTGCTTTCCAACTCCTGCGAGCCTACAAAACTGGATTGCTGGAGGACTTCAGCTCAAGGTTAGTCATTCGAAATAAAAGAAAAAGGAAATAACTTTCGAATTGGATAAATTATTCCTCTTTAATCAGTTTGCGTAATATGATCGACGCATGATATATCAATTTGTTTCAAATTGTGAGTGAATGAAAGCTATCCTGATCATACATTCAGTATGTCATGCTGGACCACTACCAGAGCGTGCTTAAAGAAATCAATGGCTTGATGGGGATATCACGGAAGTGTCCACCACCACACCTCTGAGAGCCAGTGATGATGCTCAAGATTTTTCTAGCGGATCCTGTCATGTCATGCTGACAACTGTAAGTTGAGCTATTTCGTCTGTATTCAATACAGTGTGCGTGTCGTGTACATTTCTCAGTGTGACCCTGACCTCAAGCTGCCTTCCACTTTCAGAATCCACCCCGCATTTCGCATTTCGGTTACAACACTATGCACCTATCGCGCTGTGATGTTTGCTTGCAATGAATACAATCTGGTATGCTGTGTTGTTTTTCTATTTCTGTTTTTCTTTCTCCGGTATCCATAATGTGAGGCCCCCAGAGCAAGAAAGCCAGTGTATAAGAAAAGGCATCTTCTTGATACATTAATATTCCTCACGGTATCCTAGAGACAAATGTACGAGTCACACTACATGTGCCACACTCTCAGAAAAAAGGGTGGAACAATTACACCTTTTAGGAGGTAACAATTGTCGTATATGTTGTACCTAAAAGGTTGCAAAGTTTTACCAGCTGTCTACGAATGATAGAGCTTCTGATTCGGTGAGCGAGGGGGGCGTACGCCTTTTTGTCGCAATTTGGATGGATGATAATTTATTTTACCACCCTTTTACACCCTTTATCAGACGCTATGTTGACCTAGGAGGTGACTAAGGAAGTTTCCATTTTATCACACCCTTTTTTCTTAGATTGTGGTTCTCAAATTGTATGTATGTTGCCCTCGTATTAGCAAAGGTACGCAAATATTTTCTATTCTCTTAAAGGTAGAACGATCGCGACACATGTAGTACGGATCCTCAAGTTGTTCACGTGCTCCATGTTGTTGGGGGTAACTCGGTACCAGTGACTCGATACTGTATCCAGGCTACTCGGCTTAGCTATTTTCAGTAACTTTTTGCATAGCTCTTTGCTTTTGAGCTCCAGTAACTTCTTGAGGACTTCGTTCGTTTCTCTTTCTTATTATTTTTTCTTCTTTTGTCTGTGTGTGTGTGGGGGGGAGGTAAGTTTGTCAGAGTACCTTGGTGAAAGTTCCAAGTTCTTTTGTTCGATTCTCGTCTGAGTCCTCCCCCCCCCCCCATGACTTGAGATGAAAGATGACACGTGTACGGCGACATGGGGAATCTTACAAATTATGTTTTAGTCGAGCATTAGGAAGCTGAGGTATTGCGCATCTTAACGATACGAAATGTATTGATAATGATAGAGGGCATTGAGTGGCAGGGTTAACACTTCGCACGGTTCCACGATATGTGCGTTGGGGACAACTCATAGAGCATAAACTTGCTTTGTGCTACTTTCACGTACCTTATTACGAGATCAAAATCATCAAATCCCTCCCTAAAGAAGCCTATAAATGTAGGCTTCTTATGTTGTAGCATATATTGATATCGTTTTTGTATATCAAGACTATTTTGAAACGTCTTGAATCGCACATTGTGACAGCAAGGTCTGAATTAACCATATAGATAGGTCAAGAACTAAAAGGTATATATATATTGAGTAGCAAATACCTTGAAGGTAACTTGTTACATTTCTAAAGTAGCTTAGGAGCTTCACGTCAATTTTCATTACGTTTTATTACGTGTAAATACGTTTGAAATTTAGTTACGGGCCGGTTTCACGTCAGTTCAGGCAGAGAGGTCCCATCGACGTCCTAGGTTTTCAGTATTCTTTTATATTTGTAAGCTCATCGTGTATTATTATCAACAGCTTTAAAATCAATCATTCTTGCCGAGTAGCTTTCGTGCAAAGAAAAAAAAGGAAAAAAAGAAATATATATATATACATAACGAGAAACTCCGGCCCTGAATTCGGATGTTTCAGTTTTGCCGTGTTTGCACGCGTATATCTCCCGGGTGTTAGAATATATTGTTGTGAATTTTTTAATGCTTTATTATGCCTACATGCCAGCCGTCAGAGAGCAAATTTTAGCGCGCGGGTGCAACGCTGTGTGCCATAAAAAATGGCGAACATTCCCTCTCGCGCGGTTTTGTCCCAATTTCGACGCGTGATATCTCTGGCTATAGATGTCCCTGATTGCCATACTTGGTATCATCTCATTCAGCTTTTAATGCTCTTTCATCTGATATATCTATCCTGCATATACTTCTTAGCTGCGTGTGCTGAAATAGGTAAATGTTTAGACATATTTCGAAAAAAAAAAAAGAAAACATGGATTCTGCGCGTGTACTTCTCAAAAAGGTCACACTTGATTTCGTTTATATTTTGCCAGGATATGGCCCGACGTTAGGCCTTTCATCTAACGCAAAAAAATTCTTATCCAAAGGCGTATACTGGTGATTAGCGCTTTAAAACGCGGCCCTACTGCGTACGAACGTGCCGGAGATACCTACGGCCAGAGCAAGAAGCGTCGGAAGTTAGAACAAAACTGCGCGACAGAGCATGTTCGCCGCTTTTTATACGATACAGTGTTGCACCTGTGCGCCAAAATTCGCGATCGGACTACTGGTAGGTAGGCATCCTAAAGTATAAAAAGATTTCACAACGATATCTTTTAAAACTCTGGATGTATACACGTGCAAACACGGCAAAATTGCAAGAATCGAACTCAGGGCTGGATCTCTCAATTTTTTTGCACGGAAAGTATTCGGTAGGAATGATTAATTTTGTCAATGTTGATCATTATGTACGATGAGCTTCTAAATATATATAAAAATAATGAAAATCCAGGAGGTCCATGAGACCTGCCTGTCTGAGCTAACGTGGAACCGGCTTACAATTATGTTCTAGCTAACCTTTCCACTGACTTCTATCTTTCAACAGTCTAACTTAACTGGCAACGTGTTCCAACTTCTATCTCTCTTCCATATTACCTCTGTTAAGTGTTTGAGAAGTAAATAGTACATATGCGGGACTGGTGGTTGTATACTTTCATGTAACTCTTTTTTTTTTTTTATTATTATTATTCCTGGTGAAGTGATGCCATAAAGAACACATGTATCGTGTGACTATGATGCAATAAAGAATTTTCTACAGTGACGCATTGATGCTGTTTTTAAAAATCGCACAAATTAACTCTCGTTTGGGGGTAGGAGGTACCCTTAAGTGTGCATTGGCTGCACCTCGGGAAATCGTTGGGATACGATACTGGCTGCCCATAACAGACCATTAACATCCTCGTGTTGCAAACCGTACGCCGGACCATGGTCGGGAGCCGACCCGGTCGGGTCGGTCGCCGCCGGCGGACCGACGTTGGGTCGGATCCCGGCCATGGTCCGCTGTGCTGCCTGGGCGGACTATAACGGGAATACCGGCACCCGTGCTCGGCTATAATCATAGTGGTCTTTCTTTTCTTGGATTCCCCGGAGCTGTCAGCACAATCATCTGTATTATGGTTCTACTGCACCGAGCAAGAACGCCTGCACGCTCACTGCTCTAGAGCATGTCGCTCGATCAGTTCTTATCAATATTGGTGGTGTTGAGGGACAGTTCACGTATGGGAACGATATGCGTCATTATTGATAACATTACCTTATGTTCGTCATGAGGGTCACAACGGGAGCCTTCCAGTTGGTCTGTAGTTCCAGTAATCACCTTTCGCTTAACTCCCTCCTTCTCAGTCTTTCCTATGCAAGGAACCCGACAACCAGCTTCGATACCCGTCTCCTGAAACGAGTAGTAAACGTGCATGAAGCCGTTAGTGTCCGATTGCACAGGTTTGGACTAAAGAAGGCCGAAAGTACGGGTTGTTGAAAATCAGACAAAAACTCACTGTAACATCACTGTAAAGATTACGTTCACTGTATAGCTCTCACATACCGCCATGGCTCGAAGTCCCCACAGTTTTCATTTAGTCACTGTTTATACACTAATTGCGCTTTTATCTTAGCGGCTTTCCGCAATATGTCAACTCCAGTGAACACGGAATTGACATTTCACGAAGCGAGAAAATCCGTTGCGCTGCTGTAGCGGCGACTGAATTCTGAGTTTACATGAGTTTCGGGATTACTTTTTCTTCCTTTTTTCTTTGTGGGGGTGGCGGGGGGGAGGGGCAGCTTACTGCCGAAGAGTTCTGGGTTCCTCGTAAGAAGTGTAGTGAAGAGTATAGCTTTTATTCGGTACAACTTGCACTGTGACTGCACTACTGCATTGTTGGCACATGTGTGTTCATCAGTAAGTCTAATGTCAACACACTTCGATAGCAAGTCGTGTGCCGCTACGGCAACGTGGATCCGCGTTGATCTGCGTGCAGGATGTAAATGTAAGTTCAAAATGAACGTCACCCAATAGGATAAAGCGCGGCTACGTGCCTTTGCTCTGAGAACGTTTAAGGAAGTGTTCCTTCACGACGCTCCTAAGATAGCACTCCAGCACATGACACGATCGAGGCGAATTACCGCACAAAGCGATACCGTTGTCCCTCTTTACTGGAGGAGAAAGCAGGTCAGATAAAGGCGTACGATTCCAACTCTCTCGAAATCAAGACACAGAAAGATGTCAACCGGAATAATGCGGTGATATTCGATGAATCTGTGTTCTAAGAGCGTAAGAACGCAATACCAGATAAAGTGCAAGCCAACAACCGCAAACCTTGGCTATGTTGAAAGGTCGGGCCTCCGAGTTCGTGACATCGTCGAAACGAACAGAAGGCAAATGAAGTAGACGCGCAATACTTACGTTATCGAACTTAAATTTGTACTCAGGCCTATGTGCGAAACTCATTTCGCAATATTTATCCAGCGATTGTGTGTCTCCTGGTAGAGCGTCAGTTTCAAAACGATCACTGCTGTCGCTGTTGTTGTAGAACAGGCATAGCTTCTCTTCGAGTCTGGGTGAGAAATCAGAACATTAATGTTTACGACTGTCGACAACAAGTGGAGTTGTTGCTGAGGAGATGTTGCGCAGACACACTGGTAGGGAACTCGGCGGGGACATGCCGATTTTTAATGCGTCACCATTAGGAGTGTGAAAGTGGAAAAAGCTGTATGTATGTATGTATGTGTGTGTGTGAGAGAAATGGTCAAGCCTCACCGAGGAAGAGGTATAAGTGAAGATGTAAAGGGAACGCCATTCTGTCAATGTAAAGGGAAGATACGAGGGTAAATGTAAATGAACGTAAATGGTATGCATTTGAAGTAGTTGAAGGTAATTAAATGTAAGAAGTAAGGATAATTAGAGATAATTAAATGTAATTGAAGCACTAAACTTGAGTCTAAAGGTAATGAATGTAAGATATATGTAACGAAGAGAAAGATTAAATGAGATTAAAGATTACCGCAGGTAACCGCAGTTTACCGATGTTACCGGAGGTAATTAAATCTAATTAAGGGTAAGTAACGTCAATTAAACGGAAATTTCTCTGGCTATTATTTTTTTGCCAACATCAACATAAAAGGAAATTGACGGTAATTAATGCAAGCAAACGTAAATAAAGGTAATTAAATGAAATTGAGTATTGCGGTAATTAAGGGGTAATTCGGTAATCAAATGGTAATTGAAAGTAATTGAGGCTAATTAAAAATTCGTTGAATGAACTGACATGTGGTAATTGAATGTGTTGAACCGGAAGTGAAGTATAGACCGGATTTGGACAACCGGAAGTCAGGTTAGACCGGAAATGGATAACGGAAGTCGTATTTAGACCGGAAGTGGATACCCGGAAATCATGTATAGACCTAAGAGGGCGCTTAATGTTAACGCATTTCTCTGGTATTTAGCATTAAATCATAACTGAATTTTTCCCTCGGGTATCCACAGACCTGTGTGAATCAGAGTTGTACGTAACGCGTTACTAGTAATTGCGTTACTAGTAATCAATTACTTTTTTCAGTAATTTTTTAACGTAATCAATTAATTTTGTGAGCAAGTAATTTTCCAAGTAATCTGATTACAATTTTCAGTAATCAATTACTGAGTAATCGATTACTTTTTTAACCTTTCTGTCACCAATGGCAACCATTTTCAGCAAGCCAATCTGTTCTTCTGTTCCACCATGAGTTCAACTGAAGCAATGACGCAGAGGTCACTGGGACGCCCGTCTCTAGTCCACACGTGTTCCATGCACACCACAGTAATATTATAATCCCTTAAAACCGCGACCTACTGGAGCAACAGTAAAATAGGTGACTGTATTGATAAATTGTGCGGGCTGAACATAACAATAGTAACAAAACGAAGCGGATGTTTCGATGTTGTTTTAAATGTATTTATAAACCTGTAATAAACACGTGTATGTGTTTTGTATGTTGCTTTCAAATGTATTTGTGTATTTCACCTATCGTGTATGTTGGTGTCTCATTAGATTTGCGACAAGAGCTGCATGTTTGCACACTGCAGGCCGGTTGGCTTTGCTAGGGCCCACAATTTAAAGGTAACGGGAAAAGTAACGCGTTGCATTTTTAATCGGTAACATAGTACATTTTTGATGAAGTAATTTGTAACGGTAAAGAATTACTTTTCGCGCAGTAGTAACAGTAAGTGTAATCAATTACTTTTTTCGAGTAACGTGTACAACTCTGGTGTGAATGCATGCCTTATGCTTCGTGTCGAAAAAGTTGAAAATTCTTTCAACTGATTACACAGTTGGTCTCACTCATTCCGCCAGCACACCTACATCCAGGCAAACATAGGGTAATTTAGGGCAAGATGAGGGCACAAGGGAAGGCGCGACATTTTTTGCTCGACGCCGTCTGTGTCAGAGAAGCTTAGCTCCATGCGCTTGAAACTTCACTCGTAGGTGCCTCTGCATGTCAGCTTTTTTGCACATGAGAATTGTCCAGATTGATATATGTGTTGACGAGAAAAAAAAAATGGTTATTTCTGCCTGGAATGTAACGACCCGCCAAAAGGGCGCGATTTTCCGCAGCTCTTTTTCTTATCATCTCTGCAGCAGCCATTCGCAGGCCTATTCCGTCAATGTAAGTTCACATCCTATTTCTTTATTCATTCATCTGGATATCTGCAAAATATTGGCACCCTTGGTCATCCGGAGCTGAACAGAAAAGCTAATGAACCCGGTGCTATGCACGGGTTAATTTAATGCAATTTAAATTTAATGTAATGTAGAAACTGATAAGTCCACTATTAGTTGGCTTTATGCTTGTTCCTCAGAGATTTCTTTTTTGCATGTTACCTAGGAGTTTTCAGCAAATTTTCCTGCTCCTATGAGATTTCCAGCAAAAGCGACAGCGACACATCAGACTGGCGGTGCCTTGTTTGCAAAAGACGGTGGAGCAAAATAGCACCGGGTTATGTGTGGTTTTATTGCACATCATGTGAGTGGTGGGCTCAAGTGGTTCTGTAGGGGCCCACGAGCTTTATTTAGTCTGCTTGGATTACACAAACTAATTTGTATAGTTCATTACCACGGCGTGTCTCATCCTCCCCGCCGCGATGTCTCGTCTTGCCCCGACGGGTGGGGCAAGATGAGACAATCTGCATTTCTTTTTTAATTTTTTGTTGTGTGTTTATTTTAGAACGGCTACGCCCGTTTTGCATTTACAGGTCAGAAGTTCTAAACCGCGAACGTGCCTATGGCTAGTTTTCTTTCTTTTTTTTTTTTGAAAAACACGAAAAGTTAAAATTACATGTTAAATTCAAAATTTCTCTCTCATCTTGCCCCACCTTCCCTTATACATGTGAGCATCCATACGTTTCTGTCTGAGAGTATGACACGTATTTGGTGTGATACCAGAGCTAGTGATACGACCCATCGGCTACCGCCGATGCTGAGTAACTAAATGCGCTTCGCCTCAGAGTAGCGACGTCCAGCAGGAGAGGCAAGGAGAGGCCATGCGGTTTGCGCGCCATGCGTCACCTTCTGCGCTCAAGGTGCCATCTACCGAGAGCGTTCCGAAATGTTGCTGCTGTTGCGAGCACGTCACCTTGACAAACTCGAGCTCACATTCACCTGGTTGGGACGTTGTGGTGGAGAATATATAGACAATGCCGCACCACAATCGCACACGCTCCCGTTGCTTTTCAGATGCCACGAAACACCTCTCGCGAGGACGGCGCATTAATTCACCGGACGCGACACAGTGTGGCCTTTGCTGCTGAGTGGCGTTACCGCTCGCGACAAATCGACACCCCAAGATGGCAGCACTGCGGCGATTTGGAAGACCTAGGGCACATTATCTGCTCTACCAACTATTCCGAATGACACTCTCGGTGTCGTTCAGATTCTCACCCTCTCAATATACCAAAGTTACCTGGTCCATGGCCACTTGGTCCAAAAAATCACTGTAATCCGACACGAAAATAGCCTTGGACGCGACGCTCAAACCCGGGCGAGCGACGACAACGTCTTCTGAGAGGCAGTTTTTTCCTCCTCTCCTATTTCCCGAACGGCGTAGCGCAGATAATTCCGAACACGTTCATTTCTCCTAACTCACCAATGGCTTCAACATATATTTTCCGCCATTCATTCGAGAGATCAAATGTATCGGCTCGTTTGATTTGAGGTGGAAGCTCGAGCTCCGTGTACTTGTTACAACAGCGGTGGACCACATCGTCATATAACGCGTGTACACGGTACAGTGGTCAGCAGAATGCATCAGCTGCCCTCCCCTATACAAGAATTCCACCAATATCACCAAGTTTGTAATATAAGTGTTTTGTTTGATTGTAAAAAAGGAAAAGGAGGAACTATAATTCTGTTGTGCTGATTACTTACTGCGAAATGAAGTAAATCTGCTCAGCACAGCAGTTGGAGAATTGGAACTGGTTGTCCTCAGTAAAGTGAGTCATCAAGAAGCCATCTTCCCATTTACATTTTTTAGCACCTGGATGGCCTTCCACATGCTGCAAAGGTGCTGAGCCATCGTGGACACACCCGAGGCTAAAATGAAGCGAAATTGGGGGAAATATTTCTGAGGAAGAAAATTAGGCGCGGTCAACTCTTTTACTTGAAATAGTAACGCAATGGTTGATGCACCACGACAATACTGTTCGGTCCCGGTACCATGGATGAAGGAACCGCAGGAGCGGCCCTTCGAATCGTTTTGCATCAGGACGAGCGTGCCGGCCTTCGTGTTGCATTCCGGGATGCTCCAGTCCATCACGTGACCACTTCCGTGAGCCCAAGTGCATGCCAACTCCCAAGGCAGACGAGGCGAGTTGTGGCTGTTTTACCGTTCAGATATCAGCATTGTGATGAAGTTGTGGTGAAGTTTTATTTCTGTGTGTTCGGAGATTTGCTGTTCTGTTATAAGGCGAGTCACGTTCTGCAGGACAAGCCCGCAGGACTAGAAACATATCATGTGTGGTAGAACCAGCGACGTTTTCGTGTTTGTTGCTCAATTGGTAAAGAACCATCAATTAAACTTGTACAACGATGGGAATCAACTGAATCTTCCGCACAGTGCCAACTCGCAAACGAACAATTCAAGACGACTCAAGCACACAGAGTGCACGTAACAACCTACCAAGTGCGTACTGACGAATGAAACCGTATTCTCGTGGCAGCGCTTCTTTCAGCCGTGGTAAGACGTTCACACACATAACGTTGTTTTCCTAACGGTACTCACATTTTAACAGTAAATGACTCTGGAAAAGCATAAAAGCTCGGCAAGCAGCGTGAGCAACAGAGTGTTGTAAGACCGAAACTTTAGAGATGGCCACGTGGTGGACAGGAAGTAATGGCGGTTTTGACACGAGCGACCGCCAGAGGGGTCCCACGGACATGTGTTCGAAACGGTCGCTTCAGCGTTTCCTTGCTCCATGCCCGATTGCATTCCTTTTTTCTGTGCTGCTGATACAGGTTACAGGTGCTGATACGCCGTTTATTAGCCTACCCCACATGCGAGTCTAACTCCGCCGCCCTCGCGTTTCCCCGTCCTCTTTTCCTTCTCTTGGACGCGCGCTTTTCAAACCACGCAAGACGTCGCCGTCACGGTAGCTGCCGTCTGCTGTCCCCTCCGACTCTACCATTGGCGGCCTCGGTGGATCAGTTGATAGCGTGTCTACCCAGCGCCCACTGGTCCCGACGTTGCGGGTTCGATCCCCGAGAGCACCAGTAGCTTCGAGACAGGGCAGAAGTTGCGTTAGACTTGCGTTTAATAGCTTGTGTCATGCGCTGCAATTTCTGATATTTCTGTGCATGTGAAATAACCCTGAGATGGATAAAGCCAACCCATTGATCGATCGCTGTGGCGTCGATATCAAACTTTCGCTGCGCAAAGTATATAACTGTCCTCTCTAAAGTAAATTAAAAAAATTATCAGGACAATTTAATGAAACGCAATACATGATTCTAGTACAGCTAATTGGAGTCAACATAAGCCAACACGAAACTTACTGTAAAAAAATGAAAAAATAGTCAATCAATAATTAAACGCAGCGATATCCATTGCTTCATTCATGAGCGATGTACGAACGTAAACAGATGGGAGAAAAGACATCACGCAGTAGTGGGAAATAGCGGGAGCTTGCGTGCGTTTTCGGGGGTATCTACGCACACAGCCTTGCGTTAAGTATCCCGAAAAGCTAGGGAAAACCACAGACATCACAACCGGTGTTAGAGTTCAAACCCACCGGCTTCCATCTTTCAGCAAGACCTCTGCGCCACCACCAGAAAGGGAATGCTGCAGGGCGCGGGCATGCCGCCACTCAATTGTCCAATAAGGGTATGTCGTATGGACGTTGGAAGCTTGGAAGGAAAATGAATAGGACTGTTTTGTGGCGTACTCGTATGTATGAGGAACTGGCCATCCGGGCAGGTGTTCTTGGCAAGCGAAGAGACTTCGCCTTGCGGAGCGCGGTGAGAGACACCATAACAGCGTTTAGCGAAACTAATGGGAGAGAAGGTTTAGGCTATCCCACTCGTGTTAGAGGGGTGCCCGAAGTTAGAGTGGAACAATGTTGCCTTCAACTGTGGTAATCAACGCGGCGCTTGTTTTAATTCGAGCGATTATGCAAGCTGCATGCTAACTGATATCGCCGAGAAGGTGGTGTTCCCTCGTTGGCATTCAAGTGGAGACACTCCTGTGGGCATGAATTAATCGTCAGGAGTGTTGTGTGAAAAGATTGAGGATATACAGAAATGTTTCAGACATTTACTCAGTGTGGAATAAACTGAGCACCGGAAAACCATGGAGAACGCAACGGGATAAGTGGCGCGGCACAAGTACTCACGATTACATAAACATTTGTATTGACTATCATTCTGAACTATTATTATTTATTTATTTATTATTACTGCCCTCCCGGAAAACTCTTCCCGGGAAACCCGGAGGTGCACTTAAACGCTGCTAACAAAGAGATGTCAAATGCAGGAGTCTGGTGCAGGTGCCCGAGCCGTCTTCTGGGTCCGGGACTTCCTATCTGGTCGCACCCTTTTTGTGCGCACTGCTCACGGCGACACAGCTCCCTTCCCTGTAAGCCGCGGGGTGTCGCAGGGCAGTGTGTTGAGTCCATTGCTGCTCAACCTTGTCAACGCCACACTCCCCCCACACCTACCTGCCCACGTCAAGATCACAATTTACGCTGACGATATCTGCATTTGGACTTTAGGCAACCGGAGAGACGCTATTCAGCGGCTCCTGCAGCAAGCGCTCGACGTCATTGAATCGTATCTCTCCGACAGATGCCTACGTGTCTCCCCAAGCAAAAGAGTCGCCATGACGTTCACCAACCGCTCATTTAACAACTATCCACTGTACGTCGCGGGAACGCCACTCGATTTCGTCCCCCGCTACAAATATCTCGGCGTCATCGTAGACCAGAAGCTGTCATGGTTCGAGCACATCAAGGCCCTTTCTACCAAGACGAAGAAATTCGCGCTACGACGCATCTCTGGAGCGTCGTGGGGTCCCTCGTGCAACGACCTCCGACACTTCCATAACGCACTTGTGCTGGGCCTACAACGGTACCACCTCCTAGCGCTCCACGGAATCAGTAGAACGGGTGTGCGGGACCTCCTCAACGCACAGGCGCACGGCTTCTGTGTATGCCTCGAACTGTCACGTACGACTGCGACTTACAATGTACTTTCCGAGGCGCGAGAGACGGGGTGAACAGCATCGCCTGTCGTCGATATTAGTTAGCATGCACTTGAACAATCGCTAAAATGAAAACAAACGCCGTGTCGATGACCACAGCTGAAGGCAACATCGTTCCCCGCTAACTTCGGACGCCGCTTTAGCAGCTCTAGCACGAGTGGTATAGCCTAACCATCTCTCCTATTACCAGTGGCGTATCTAGGGTGTGGCAGGTGTGGACAGGTGCCATGGACGCTAGGTGAACAGGGGCGCCATTATGTGGTCGGGTGTGAATGTGCCAGGTCGTGCACTCAACCTGACACATTCATAAATGATCTAAAGCACCCGCCATTAGAGAGGTTGTAGTGTGAAACCTAGTGCGGACCACACGAAAACGCATCCCCAAGGACATCATGTTAACCATGTTGCCACGGGCGCAGGTAGCTCTAGATACGCCACTGCCTATTACTTATGCTAAGAGCCGGTACAGTGTCTTTCACCCTCCTCCGTTTGGCGAAGAAGCGTTCAAGTCAACTCTGGACGAAGCAGTAGATTTAGTAAACTTTTTTTTCTTTTCTTTTCACCGCATTCCAAAACGTTGGTGTGTTGTGCACTGTGCACGGGTGAAAAACTATGTACACAAATTAAATGTGATACTCATCCTCGTAATTGCATCGTAACTGTGACGCAACTTCCTATGCTACTTACTTGTGAGCCAACTCGTGTGCCAAACGACGCACAACACTGAAAGACCAGGCCTTGTCTTCCACGACAGACGCACGTCCCTCTACACATACACCCGCTGTATAAGCCAAACCTACAAAGGAAATGTGTGATAACTCACGTTTGAAGGTGAGTGTAGCTCATTATTTTTTAATATAGGGTGATGGAAGTATCAACTCAAGGTGAAGTTACACATAAGACATTACTGTGTCGGTATATTTCCCCGTGAGCACTGCCATTCCAAAAGATAAAGACGGTTGTAGGGCTGAATAATGCACCTTTCTCTTAAAGGAGTACAGAGGGCCATCAAAAAAAAAAAAAAAATCAGATTAAGACGTCTGATGAATGTGTGTGTGTGCCATTATACCGAAGAGCGCGAAAGGTTTTGATGTGTGCAATTTGTTTCCCAGAAAAAAAACTCACATAAACATGGTTCCACGCGTTCACCCTTAACTCTCCACTCCAGGTATAACGAGGATGAGGAGGTATAATGCCACGTCACCGATTTACGTTATAAGGAGAACTCGTTCTGGTGCCCTGGTCAGTGGGGGTCAGTGCCTTGTCTCTTTGCCGCCGTAAACCAGTTTTTCCAGTACTCCCGAAGAATTAGGGATAGAAGGAGCGGCCGAATCATTACCGAGCCAGGAGAAAGGCTTTTTCTGAACCCCGAACAGCCAAGTAGCAGACCTAGCGAGTAGCATTCTCCTTATACCGTCGGCGCGAGGGTCCAAGTAGATCACATGCTGCTACTGCTCTTCACCACCTTTGCGCACGGTCGCTTTTGGCGGCGTATTTTAATGATACTTATGACTTTGTGGAGTGAATTGCTTCGCACGGTGGGTCTTACTGGCCAACTTAACAGTTTTATAGAAAGAAAACAGTGTTAAAAATGACTGCTGTGCTATTTAAAGGCCCTCATCTCACCCGCTCCAACTTTCATCTGTTCTAGCTGGAGGGTTGTATCACAATATAGTTTGCAATGCAGCTGCTATCGATGTGTGAGGGGGCATTTCTGGAAAACGTGAGCCAGCCTCTAGAAACTTAGAGTCACTAAATAAAATTGGCTTCAGGGCAGAGTTCGAGGTAACTCGTTACGGTAACTAAGTTCCTTTTTTGTTAACTAATCCCGGTACTTTTGCGCCATGGTAAGATCGAGAGTAACTCGTTTCATTTCCAAGTAACTTTGCCAAAGTAACTTAAACTAAGTTCCAAGTTACTTTTAATTCGCTTTTCACTCGCGTCCACATATTTTCTTGCTTTCTCTCCGGTTCTTTCATGGCATTTTATGCCATAAAATGTGATATTCAATCAATGACAGTATTCTGGTGGTATAACGTAGTAATAAAGTATAACCTCGAACTCACTGTCGCTGCTCTGAAGCGAAGGTTATGTAGAAGAAAGAATCTGATATATTTGAATAGTCACTCAACCGTCTGCAGATAATTTGCTATAAGATCCTTGAGAAATGTTGGAGGATGGATAGTGGCCTGTAGTTTGAAAGTAGATTTTGGTTGCCTTTGTTAAAAAAAAGAAAGGAAGAAACCGGTGCAACCCTGGCAATTTTCATATCCTCTGGGAATTTCCCGTGTCGAAGGCATTAGTTGCATATGTGCGAAAGCTGAGTTGCAATTACGTGCGCTTCCACCAAGTCGCCACTGTCCCCGGTCAGATTGGTGTATGTTGTCCTTCACTGGAAGTGAACCAGTGATCTGTATAGTATGAGCTGCATCGCGCGTAGGGTGCTCGACAGCGTGGTCACCAGTCGCCATATTGGTGGGCCCAACGCGTCCGGTCGTCTGCATTTAGTTCAAGCGGGGCTGCCCGTGTTTTTGAAATTTTCCTTTAAGTTAAAGGGCATGTCATGCCAGTTTGTTGCAGCTTTGAGTACACTTCACACGGACAGAGAAAGAGGGATAATTTTTCACTGGTAACCTCTTTATTTTGAAGAAAATTCTGTTTATTCGCATCGCATGCATCAGACAACTCGGACTTGCTTGCATTGCTACTTCGCTGGTGCCATTACGTACTAAGAAAGTATGTGTGGCTGCTCCTATCAATCTCAAAACCATGTATTTTCTATAAACAATGCGCTTGTGCTATACTGGTTCCCCTCACAGTCGCTCAGGTGTGCCTAAGAAGCGGATGCAGAACCTGCGCCAATATGCCAATTTGTTCCACTGTTCTTGTAATTTGTGAGGTACGGTGGAAGTAAATAAACTGCTGTGTTAACCTCGTATGTGCGGTCGCTCCTAGAGCGTGTGTAATAAGTCAGGCGTGTGCATGCTCTTCGTGCACAGCGCTTCGAATTTCTGTAATAAAATACGCTGACAGCTGAACAACTGCAACGCACCCATGACAATAACGTTATTTTAAGATGGGGAGTGGGGAGTTTCATCGCCAGGGGCTATACTCCACCCATTGCTGGTGGTGATGTGGTGAATAAAATAATGAGCCCCTTCACAATAAAGATTGAGGTCTTATTGTAATACACACATAGAGACACTAGTAATACGACAATGGAAAAAGTCAAACGAGAACCATACAACACCAAACCACACAGTAACGAACGAGAACCGCGAAACAACAAACGAAAACGAACAAAGAATATAAAAATGGAAGTTCCTTACAATAACAAACAGTGTGAAACCTTTCTGAGCATAAAGAATTAAATTTATAGGTTGACATTCACCGAATTCAGCTTCATGCTTATGCTCCCCGTGCACGACACATACGACCCCCTATTCTAGTCCAGGCAGTGGAGAAGAAAAATAAGGCAATTACCATTAAAATCTACAGAAACACGGCTGAAGCACGTTTGGAATACATCAGCACAATGACTCCTAAGAAAGATGCGGGCTAACCAGCAATGAGGAGCGTTTAAAGAGCAATAAATAATCCAAATCAAATCGCTTCCCATTGTTTCCTATGGGAGCAGCCGGCGCCAGTGGGCCCTCCAACATGGCGGCCGGTTCAGGCACCTCTCTCCCACGAGCCCCTCTCCTGTGCGCGATCCAGCTTTTATACATAGAGATCAGTGAAGTGAACAGAGTGAATATCCGTGGCAAGCTTTTTCTTCTTCTTCTCCCTCTCTTTTCTCTCTCTCTCTTTTTTTTTTTTTTTTTTTACCGATTTGATATTTCGCTCATGCCTTCACGGTGTGTCTTTGTGGATACCCCAGTGGCCTAGACGGAGAACGGGTTTCGGATGTCGAAACCCCACCGGAATTGTATTGTACCTTTGGTAGTGCATTTGAAAGAGGAAGAGCAAGGGCGATATTCCTCTCCCATATGTGAAGTTCGAACCCGTCTCATTTGGGATTCCACATGCCTTGCGAACATTGCCTATTTTGGGAAGTGACCTACAGGGCTTTAATCGTTCGATGGCAAAGTTAACCCATTGAAACGTAGACTTACCCGCAACTTCGCATGTTGCCTTGCCTACACTACCTGAGCACATGTCTCGCCTGCAAGAAAAAATAAACATATATATCTTTTTTTATTCTCGCGGTCTAGTTAGTAGACGCAACACAGCTAAATATTGCGGATACAAATATATATTCCTAGAGCGAGCACGATGATCATGAAAGTCTACAACGTACCCTGTGAGTAAGGATAGCAGGTCCACTTTATAAAATATGTCGCTGTAGCTCCTCTTGTAATAATTTCTGAATGCCAAAAGGGTGTTTGACATATGAGGCTTTTTTCCATCTTCCACACCGTAAAACTTGACGAAGTTCAGCTCTTCGTTACGCTACAAAAGAATAACCCATGACCGTTCAAAGTTTCTTACGTTGTCACGTGCTTTACGGGGAGTTAACGGTACACCGTTCTCACTCACTGAGAGCGGCTTGCTGTAAACGAAAGCACAAAAGTGTCCCGAACTTTTGCTTTTCTTTCAAAGTTCTCACAAAGACAACTTCCATCTTACGGTTCCTGCTACTTTTACGATACGCGTGTAGAGGGGTGGTGGCTTGGCGACACGCCCGTTATATCATTCACGCATGGTGCTCCTCATTGCTCCGTGTCATTCGGCACAGAAATATTTCGCTACGCGTCAGTAGTAATGACTGGACACAGACTGTCCGCAACGCTACAAGGCTTCTGGACACGTTTAATTAGCAATTAGAGCTAATTGGGACCCCCCACATTAATCAGGACCCTCCAGGGAGTCATCACACTAATTGGGGAGCATCTAGGACGTGTACAGACCACCCTGTGCGTTGCGGACAATCTGTGTCCATAAAAATAAAAAAAAATAGGTAGAAAATAAAATAAAAAGATGGAAATAGAGTGGAGAGAAACAATTTATTCGAAAATCAACGATGCCGCGGCGAAGAACCCGCTCCGCAACACCCGAGTGACCAGCGCCCGCCATGTTGCTTGTTGACGACTGGTAGTTGCAGAGATCGACGACAGGTGGCCACTTAGTTGCAAGGCATCACACCAGATGGCGCCACCATCATAGCTCTAGACGAGAAAGACAGAGAACAAGATACTAGCGGCAGGTAAATATGGCAGCACTGCTGAACAAGTCTAGGCATGCGAGAGAAAAGGTCTAACCGCTACTGCTAAAACAGCACGGAGAAAACAGTACACATCGGGGAAAAAGGCTTACGGGGACGATCACTTAGGCCTAACCACAACACTACGCAGCTAACACAAGGCGGGAACCACACATCGCTAAACATGCGTCAACAGGCTTGCTCACCGCAAAACAAGTCTAAACATACGAGGAAAAAGGCTTACGGGGGGGCGATCGCTTAGGCCTAACCTCAACACTACGCAGCTAACACAAGGCGGGAACCACCGGGCACACATCGCTAAACATGCGTCAACAGGCTTGGACACCGCAAAACAAGTCTAAACATGCGAGAAAAGGCTTAGCACGAGCGCGGTCACCGCTAAACAGGCAAACATACGAGAAAAGGAGCGCGTCAAATCACTCACTCACCTTTTCCCCCGCGGCAACTTCCAGGCAGAAACTGAGCGAGCGCGGAGAACACACGTCTGCTCTCTACGAGAGCCAGCCAGAAACTGATCGAGCGCGCGGAGCGCACGTCCGTCTTCCGCGACAGCCCAAGAGAAACTGAGTGAGGCGACGCGCCGCGGCAGCTATGGATGCGCGCGCGCCCCTCTGCTCCACCCGTCCGCGCATGCGCGTGCTGCTAGCTCCCTCTGCGCCGCCCGCGGGTGTTTTCGGTTTCGGCTCTCTGCTGCGCGCGCGCGCTCCTAGCTGCGACGGGTGGCTTCTGAGTTTCACTTTCGTTTCTTTGCGCGCGCGTTTATCTCTATAAAGGCAGCGCGCACCGCGCTCGCGTCATCATTCTGACCGATACGTGGAAAACGCCATGTGTGGTTTATTCTCCTGCGCTTCTCGTCGTCGCAAGGAAAAGACAAAAAACGAAGAACTTCGCGAATTTATACGCGGCATCGTGGAGGAAGCCTTTCAAGTCCACCGTTTGGAATGGTTGCAAGCACGTCAAGAAATGTGTCAGGACAAGATGAAGACGCTCGACCGCATCTTAGCGGCGGACAGACTGGCGAAAAAGAAGTCCAACTTTAGTCTGGACAATCTGTATTGGGAACGCAGTTCCGATGTAGAGGACGACGACGAGGATGTGTAGATAAAAGCGATGCATTTCTCTTCGAGTCTCAGTCTCTTCTTTTTCTTCGTGCAACGTGTACGCACGCAACATGTCTTCCCCCGAACCTTTTTGTTTCCGTCATCCCTTTCGCTGTATCTTAAGCGGCCCCTCCATGTGCGGTAAATCTACTTTCGTTGCTAACGTATTGAGGAACCTGAACGACGTGGTAGACAAGCCTCCGTCACAAATATTCTACGTGCAGAAATAT